>NC_137465.1:84929719-85095825 GCF_964235325.1 Thermobia domestica | reverse complement strand
ATTCTGCCAGTGACTATGTTGATAAGAGATTGGGAATGGTCTTTCGTGTCAAACGGATCAATACACGTTTCTAATTTACTCCTGATTTTCTCTCTGTCAATTCTGTCTGCTCGAATTCTTGCTGGTTTCTCTTCTTTGTGAGTAGTGACTTGATCCCTCTGACTGTCGTTGGTCAAGTCTGATAGATCTTGCAAAATACGGCTAAAAATGTGCATGCTGTATGCCCACTTCTTCATACTTTCTGGTTTCATTGTCAGTCCGATGATTCCACGGGGTCCTTTGCCGTATCTCATAAATGTCGTTTCAATATACATGTCAGACCAGATGCCGTTCCACAGCCCTTCCTTGTGGCGCATAACATGCTCCCCTTTTATGAATTTATCTAGTATATCACCATGAAGTTTTTGCATTGACTGCAAATAATACAAACCGTACCTTGCGTAATTGTGATGGCCAGCAGCAAAGAAGTACGGAAGCATCTGTCTTACTGCCCACAGGTGTAGTGGCCATTCACCTTCACGTTCAGCTCTCACAAACACCATCATAATAAAAACAGGCTTTACTAGATTTTCAAACCATAGTTTGGATGTAGAACTACTTGATGCTTTCTTTTCAAGAACACTTATAAGCTCTTCCATCGAATTGACCGCAAGAAGAATAGGTCTCAAAACTTCTTCAACGACCAATCGAAGAGCTCTGAAATTCTGTGGGAACATCTTACCAGATAACATTTTTGGAACACTTCCAAACGCTGCCTTCAAAATATCTTCAAGACCACTTCCTGTCATCAGACATCCAACGCAACCAATAAAGCTCATTAATGTGTGCATTCCCCCAAGTCTTGGTATGAAAGTTGAAAAACGTTCGGGGTAAAACCAGCTGATGTGTACAGCCAACTTGTACAGTTGCTGGTCGTTTGTGACTATAGTCACATTTTGTCCGCACTTATTGGTAAGTCGTATGGCTTCAACCATTGCTGTAAACATGGTGTCGAGGTCTGCAGGATCCATGTCTATTAAGGGGGTATATATGGCCCTTGTTGCTGGTTGAGCGGCTTGTCCTTGCTGGCGGCACAATTTTGTATTAAATCCAGCAAATTCTGGGGTATCGTTCTCAGTTACTATCTGCTTTATAAATTGGAAATCTAAGTCTCTACATCTTGATAGTTGGACAGCCTGATGAGCTAGCACCCGCAGAGGTAAAACTTCCCATTTAGCTTGTTCTGCTGGCATGGGGGGCTTTTTTGGACCTTGGTATCTCTGTACTTTAATATCATCACCGATAGGAACTGTTAACTCTTCTCGTGAAAGACGTTTGATTGTTGTCTCTGCTTTCTCCATCTCCTTATGATCTTTCACTGTAAGTAGGAGAGCAAGACTGTGCGTCGACAGTAACCCATTTTGTGACGATACATTTGCATCAAAGTTGTCAGCTACAACTTGAACTAGTCCTTTATCTGCATTTGCTAAACCTCGAAGATCGGTCTCCATTTCCGCTGCCTTGGCTGCAGATGCTCGAAAACGCAGATATTCATCGTATGAACAGCAAATCCGATATTCATAGAAATCTTCTATTAGTGTTTTTCGGCTTAAAAGAATACTAAGAGCAATTTGTAGTGGCGTAGGCTGATTGGATATCACACTGGTGATAATATTTCCAATCAGAGCACCGGCAGGGGAATGCTCAAGTTTATTTGATATCTTCTTCAAGAGAGTAAGCATAGTGGAACTAACTGATTGCAGAGCAATGTCCATGTTTATTCTAGTTTTGTATTCATTGCTGTTTCTGTTCATTTGTTTGGTTTTTGTGGTGATCTTTTTAGCTATCTGATCAATAACCAAATCATCATCGTCGGGATCGGAATCCACCAAATGAAGGAAGGCTGATGCTTTGCTGCGAAAGAGAACTAGACTGGATACACCATTTCCTGATAAAACGAGAAGATCTGCTCCTATTGTTTCGGACAATTTGGACACAAGGGACCGTCGCGAGAGAGACGTTCCGCCATTTTCAATATATATTTCGAAAAGTTCACATGAGTTCCACATTCTTGACATGTCTGCCTTCATGATTTCAATAGTCGCACTTAGAGAGGGATCAGGTTCATGACACTGTTCTTGATTACGTGATGCTGAAGCAATGGAACGTGGGGACACAAAGCTCTTCCGACAGTCGTCATGATATCTAGCGTCCGCAGCATGTAGATCACTAACAGCTGCCATTACTCGCATCTTAACACATTCGCCTACGTCATCTTCTCGGGCATTGCAAACATCTAGAATACGCTGTTTAAATGTTTGGATTTCTCCACGTTCTGCAGTACGACAGAGAAAAGATGGCCTCCAACGGTCTGGATGTTTGGGATCTTTCTCCACCACACATGCATCACCACAAAATAGACAATGCTCCCTGAAGCGGAATGAGGAGCTGTGAGATCGGCGAACCTGTTTACTGACTTGGGCTTCTTCGATATGTTCCCTGGGTCGCTTTAGTACTCTACTGATATTGGTTTTTGACGTATATGATGAAACACAATCTTTGTGGCATTTGATAACGAGTTCCTCATTAGCTTCCAAACGTGCTGCCAAATCTGCTGCTTTTCCATCCTGTCTCGCTTTGCTCGCTGCTATGATGGTGCTAATACGTGCCGTTCGGGCATTAATCAGCGGTTTGTTGGATTGGCATGGCTGGAATAAACATCTATCCTCCATTTTTCAGTCTACATCAAACCTGAAAATAGAAAGAAGACAACGCAACGTTAAACATTTTAGGAAGTAGAAAAAGAAAAATAAGCACTCACTGTTAAGCATTTAGGTACGTTTATCATCAATAAGATTACGCTGAACGTCACAGTATTAAATATTACGATTTTGACAATAAATAATTATATTCTTCAATGCTCGAGCTAATGTATAAGTAGTGTTCTGCTTCATTTAAGTATCAATACGACTACTTATCATATGCATACACTTGACATAGTGGCTAGCACGCTTGCTTTGGTGTGCGTGGTCCCGTGTTCGATTCCCGTCGGGGGTACAGCTGAAGAAAAAGTGGTTTGGATTCCAATATAATCAGGGGTCCATGTCTCTCAGCCGCCCATGCATAAACGTGGGGCGTTAAACTCAAACAAACCAAATTATTTTATGCATATCAATGCAATACTGGCGTCAAACTCTGGTTGCAAAGACTAATGCATTACGTTTCTATAAAATATGTGCGCTGATTTATGACCATTGTACCCAAAAAATGTTTTGAAGAGTCTGCCCTAAAATGATTGTCCATAGATTTTTTTTGTTAGTAACAAATTAATGCTTTCTTGTATCCATGCATATATTGTATTTCCTATGGTTAATAGATTTTCTATTTTAATTTTCTGTATATACATAAATTTTACATCCTTAAATATTGACTCTACGGCATTGATAAACTATTCGAAGTATTCTTTGACCATTAAAACATAGGCGTAGACACCTATATTTCTATGATAGAACAAGATCTTGGAGAGATATAAACGAAAATACACATTCCGTTAATGGCGGTAGCTTTTTGTACATACATAAATTTTACATTATTAAATATGGACTCAACAACAGTGGTAAACTGCTCAAAGTATTCTTTGACCATTAAGACATAGGTGTAGACACCTATATTTCTATGATAGAACAAGATCTTGGAGAGAGATTAATGAAACTAGAAATTCCGTTAATGGCGGCAGCCGTTTCATATTAACGTGTTTTATACAAATTGCCCAAGGGTGTTAGGGCGACACCCTTCCTAATATTACTTGGTAGGGTTAAAAGATTATGAAAACGTGAAAATATTTTATGCGGACGTGAATGCACGGTACACTCAAAATTAAGGGTTTGACGGCCGGACTACCAGCTTTACGCGGTTTTTACAAATCAACTACGCAAGAGCTATTAATATGTCTGTCAATTGGTGGAACAGATCTTCTGTGAAGTGTAAACTCAATATTACATATCAACTAAGGATGTATCATATAATAAAGTTTATGCTTGTATTTGTTTCTGTGCAAGTGTATTTTGTACTGCGTGCAGTAAGTGAAAAACTGACGAAAAGCAACAAAGTTTTGAAGACCACAGATTTTAAACCAATTTCTTAGAAATTAACAGGATATACAGAAAATGTGCCAAATGTTCAAAATTAGAAAAGCGAACTCTTATTTTGTTTGGATTTGCATGTGATGGAGAAAATTTTAAAAATATATCTAAAAAGTGCCAGACAGTGTGCGTGACAAGTTTAAATACCCGCCCGTCTGAGAGTGTATACGCGCCAGGAAAATGTGGCAACGTAGCACTCCGTATAAACTTCGATAGCGAAGGGCGCAAAGCTGGGAAAATCATAATGTCATATTTGTGATTGTTTATCTTTTAAAACAAGTGAAAACAGTTTGGTTGAAAAAGCTACTTTAAGATCTTTCTAAAAGTTTTTTAAGATTGTTAATACACCGCAACAATTCAGAGATAATGATGTCTCACTTTTTACTGAATAACAAGAAAAGTACTAAGTGTTCAGTAATGAAATTTTCAGAACTTACAGGTAACATATGCATCTACATATGGTGCACAGGAAATTATTTTATGTTATCTCCTTTCCGAGATATAGTCCTATAAACATTGATTTACAAAAAAAGTACGAAAAAATACGCACTTTGTCATTAATTTCTATTCTTTTCTCACTACACAGTACAAAGAAAATTTGTATGTCTTAAGTATTGAAAAGAACATTCCAACAATTCCAAAGAGGTACGACAATGTAATATAAGTTATGAGTGGACGTCACGGCAGCACCGCCAAGTCAGGGGCCTATCTTTATGAAATGGATAGTAGATATTTTCAATGGAAATCGGGTCTATAAACTGGGGCGAAATGTGTGTTTGTAAAATCAATCAGACTCTAGCTGAACTTTGTTTAGGACTTATTTAACAATAAAATGAAAGAACGCAATTTTCATATTCAGTTATTTACATTTGAAAAGTGAGTCTATTCAGTAAAATGATAGGAGTGTCTGGGAGATTAAGCAGACTTTTTTTGATCCTTAGTGACATATTATAGTTAGTGACTTGTTATAGTTTAAAATGACAGAACGGATTTTACCAAAACAATCAGAAATTTCGAACTGAAAAGTGATTCCGAAAAATGAAAGAACGCAATGTAGTACTTTGTTCCTCAACGCAATATAGTGAATAAACTGCAGAATAAAGTGAACATCGTAATTTACGTAGATTGCCAGATATTTATATCTTAAGATCCAGTCTATTTAGTATCTCCACAGGAATGTTTGGAAGCTAAAATAGTCTGGAGGGTCGTTGGTTAGAAAATAATTTAAAAATTGGAAATAAGAAAACGAAACAATTGTGCGTAAATTACCAAATATTTTACATGAAAAGTGAGACCATTCATTAAGGCGTAGCAAAATATTGATTATCATTATTTGCCGACATATTTATAAACAAAGAGTAATAACAATATTGCTGTACCGAATAGTCCCGCCTTTCAGTCGAATATATATGACCATTTACGACAATTGCGTACTTTTATTTTATTTGTTTACCTGTCGAATTCAGGCAACCATCATGAGTCTTCTTAATCCCTCAAACACACCTCCCCCATATTGTATCGACTCGCTTATCATTCTAAATACTGAAAGTTTAAAACAATTCTGTTTTTTCATTTTGTTACTATATCTGTTGCAAATTAAAGATCAGCAAGAGTCTGCTTCATCTTCTATTCAAAGCTCTATCCTTACTGAATGGGCCCAACTACCAAACGTAAATAGCCGATATACCTTTCGTACTACTCTATGAAATTACTTTCGATGGTATTTACTTGACAATTTATGATTGTTCCGTTCTTCCATCTTATTCTTATATATATGAGAAAATTACGAGCAACAGGAGTCAAATTACTTCACCTAACAAGACCGTTTCAGCCTTTATCTTCGTTCAGTCTTCAATTTTAGGTATATGACAAATTACGTCAAATCCGTTCTTTCATTTCAATCTTATATATGTCGCAGCCTAAAGACCAGCAAGAGTCTGATTCATCTCCCAAACATACCTTTAGCTTTACTTAATGGACGCACCTACCAATGTTAGTATCTGACAGTTTACAACAATTCCGTTCTCTCATTTTATTCATAAATATATAATCAACTGACTATTTACGAGAGGCTATATCATCTCCAAAGCACTCATTTCGTCTTGCTGAATGAACTCAGTTCACTCATTTTGAACTTAAATATATCAGAAACTAAGGATCACAAAGAAGCTGCTTAATCTTGTAATCACTCCACTCATTCTACCGATACGATTAAATTTAATTGAAAAATCTGAGGTCGACAGTTCTGTCTCTTCATCTTTTTAAATAGGTCTTGAACCAACGATCAGCAAGGGTATGATTGAGCTTCCGAAATGTTCTTTACCCCACTGTATACAATCACTTTAAAATTGTAACTATCTGGTAACTTACAACAATGGAATAGTTTCATTTTATTCTTAAATATGTCGCCAACAAACGGGAAGCAATACAATACTACAGGTTCGAAAAACTCCTTTCCTTTATTTTATAGACGCTTTGAAATTGTAAATATGTTACAATTTTTTAGGATTCTGTTCTAAAACGAAAGAATGCTATGAGTGCTAACTAGATACTCTCGAATAGTATTGTAGTTGCATATGAACGGGAAATATAGCAATTGCTTGATTATCTTGATAAATTAATAATTACGTTTTAACATTGGTATAACCTTTTTCAATACCATGGGCCTACGTAAAACAAACTACTGTGCGAACCCAGAGCTATTCGTCTGTGATACCCTCTTCTTATTAAAGGGAGAAGTAAATCCAATGTTTTTAAATTTCTACGTCAATTTATAGTGTGAGTTAAGTAGCTCTAAGAACACTTTTGCTTGGTTTTTAAGTCCTACGTATACAACACAAGAGCCTGCGGCCTCCGTTTTAGTGTTTAATTTTTTTACTAGCTGAAAGCCAACAGGAATTAAGGAATGCATGCCGAGGTCCGCTTTAGACTTATAAATTTCTCAGAATTTACGATGGAACTTCTAAACCGTTTAGCCTTACCAGACACCTGCAGGGACCCCTCGAATCATTGGCACGCCATTTGCACCCTAATCCACTAATTAAAAATCGAACCAGCTCAGTGATGCCTGCCCTATCGCCAGTGACACATCAACTTGTCCATCATTTTAACGCGCTTTCTCTTCACTAATTTTATGAAAGCAATAACTTACGAACTCAGCGTGATATTCCTTTTTTCTCAGCTAATGACTTCTTGTTTTACACGTCACTGGATTTCGCACGTCACTCGAATATTTCGAATTTGCAAATCCTAACGAATATATTAGCTACTGTAGTTTTCCCATTTCTATCCACCCGATCTCTTCGATTGTACTCCAAACAAGCTGATTGCACTCGTTCTAAAGCAATTATTATGGCGGATCTCGACATATATCGCTGTTTTTATCTTTTTTTCTAAATGCATCCTGATATCTACATTTAGTAATACCTTTATTTCTGGAGAAAGCCACATGCGGCAGCTTTGTACATAATCTTAAATCTTTTGTCATGTGTAAGTAAGGTTTAGACACATTTTAGTGTATTACAGCGTGTGAGTTGCAATTGAAAAGTCCTAATCTCACTACACTTAATATCAAATTATACTATGTTTGGTTGGTTGTAGTGCATGCTAACTGGTTGCATTCGTTTTGATAAAACAGCGACACGTATCTCGAAATCTCCTCTTAGTAAAAAGTTGTCTAAATGTTTCGTGAAGTCTGAAGTATAGATATCGGTGTTTCCACTTTTTTCTTGCCAGTGTTAACGGCTCTTAGGTGGACTGTGCTGGGAATGTACTCTAGGCAGTTTGCTATGATATTCCGCTATCTGAAGGGAACACCTATGCAGATTTCTACAGACGACTTGGTGCTTCTTTTTTTTTAGTAAATAAATTTATTTGGTGATCTAGGATGGCTCTTGTCAAACGCCATGGATATGCTCGCAAACATACCAGGCGAAATGACAACCTGGTTGAATGTTAGACATGAGTACACTTCTCAAGCCTTAACTGCTGGCGATTAATCGGGTACCCTTTGTGGAGTAGCTCTCTGCTCTTGGGAAGATACCCTTGAGTTGGTCGACAGGTCACGCAAGCTCTATTCACGTCAGGGAGATAAGGTAGTATTTAGTTTAATAAAAAAGATTACAGAAATTCTTCTAGTTGATCATTCCGTGTCAGAAATGAAAGGTGTCGAAAAGCAAATGAAGTAGGTGCACTAGTCCACTACTGAGCGGAAGCTAACCAGAAAATTACTCACCGGTTAAAAAACGTTGAGAAGATTGAGAAATTCAAATCCTCCAGTAAGCTTAATTAGAGTGTGCTATTATGGAAGTCTGTAGTACAAGATGTACCTTGTGAGCCAGTGAGATTTTAAGTTTTTTTTTTTTAGCCTAAAGGTTAGAGTGATAGATACATAGTGTTATTAATATAGCATCTTGATAAAGACGCCTCCAAATTTTTTATAGACAAAAAAGTCTGTAAATTGATAATATTCTTGATTTGGGTGTTCGTACCTGTTCTACCAGGCCTGTATAACTTTTTTGTATCGCGAATTCATTGGCAGGACTTGTCTCAAAGGTTGAGAAGCTGACATGGTTTTTCAACCTAATGAAATACCTAATTACCTAAGGATATACTACTAGAGTTTGAGGCCAATAAAATGCATGTGAATCCCTTACAAGCTTACGACCATAAGTGTAAAATAACTGATACATCGTTCTTTATTAAGATTTGTAAACTTTGATTGTTTGTAGGAGAGTCGAAAACTAAACGGTAGTTACTGAATTTTAGATGTCCTTGCAGGTGGCAGAATCCTTGGAGTCAATCATCTGCTGAAGCACGCTCGATATTGATATCACTTGAAACTTCGCTCCAGAAGGCCTGTTTTTCTACGAATTGTGAAAGTTACATGAGTTGTTAATTTCTTGTAATACACTGATATCGTAGTTGCCTCCAAGGCAGTGAATAGTGATGATCCAATTTTGCATAGATAAGATGACCAGCTGCCTGAGAAAACTGAAGCAATATTTAATTGCTTACTAATGATGCTTCTAATCCCCTGTTCGATCTAGTCCCTTTGGATGAATAGCAATAGGATTCTGAACTTCTCTATATACTTCAGCCAAAGTTCACCGGTACGGTAAAAGTCATTGTCTTAATTTTGAGATTCCTAGATATCGTCTTTTTTATTGTCTTACTGAGTCGTACCACTTAAAAAACCTTGGATTTACTTCTCCCTATAATAACACGATGGTATCACAGACGTATAGTTTTGAAAACGTACTGCTGTTTGTTGTATGTGGGCCCTTGGGGTTGAAAAAAATTGATACCAAATAAAAAAAACTTAAGTATTAATTTATCAATGATAATCAAGCAATAGCTATACTTCTCGTTAATACGCAACTATAATACTATTTCAGAGTGCTTCCTGCTGAAGAAATCTAATTTAACGCTCTTACCTTTTTCTTCATCGTTAGCCTGATAGGAACTGTTTAATCCAAAGAGTCGTGTTCTTACGGAATTGTTATTTATACAAAGTGTCATGTGTGTCAACTCTCAAAGTTATCATATATACATTTAGTTAACGTCATTGTAGCTCACTAGAGGTTACATACAGAGTTTTTAGGATTCACTAGGTTCCTGTCTATTATTAATTAATTTTCCCGATTTGGTTCTGTAAAACTTTGTATGGAACCCAATATATTCTAACCTCCGGAACAGTCTTACTTTGGGCCTGAGACCCGTGATGAGAGTCCACGAGACAAATAAAGAATCCATTAAAGTTATTTTGAGATCTTCTCTAAGACGGTTAAGTGGAATATATTTACGGTATATCATCTGAGCAGCACGATGAGATGATGCCACCTTCCTCGTATGATAATATCTCAATGCGGAAGAATATCTATTCGACTGCAGTGAATATTGCCGAGTGACTGTAGAGAAAAAGCGACATGTGTTTTAAACCCACACGTAGAAAAAAAGAGTGCTTCTACTCGCAATGGTGTGTACCAAGGATGGGAAGTGAACTCTCCGTTAAGTACGTATACAAATTAGGTTAAGCGCTATTTTCATCTTATATTTTATGGATATAAAATACAATTAGACATGGAAAGTGCCGAAAGACGAAAAAAATATCATTGGGGAAATATCTGGAACGACTGAATTTAACTCTGCCATTGAAACCACGACAATTGATCACAGTTTTTGAAAAACTTTTTGATCAATACTAGACGGCTCAAATAATGCAATCTCAATTCTAAGGTATAATCGCATGCAATCACATTTGGACAAATCTGTTGCTGTTGATGGTTGAGATTCAGATCAATTTAAAATCTTGATAGAAAACAACATGAGCAGTTGCTGATTCTCTTATGACCACATACAAATAGAACTAAAAGGAGATGATTCGAAATCATAAATTTAAAGTAACTCTAACTTCATTAAAACACTGATTTCACTTTTTTCATGATGCAACAGGCAGTGACACGACCTCATCTTTACTCAGGAGAGAATAGTTGTCAGTCTTAAAGTTCCTTCAAAAAGAAAAAGAATTGTGCAAGTTAGTAAAGTCTTAAACCAACCAAATATCAATCCTGACATAATGGTCAAATTAGACATATCTTATTCGCCTGCATGGAAAAGCAAACATGTCCTCCCCGGTATAACAAGAAAGTTGTTACAAAGCTCATTATGGCCACTTTCCCCTTTATAAAACGGCAGCTGTGTAGCATTTAATTTGGAAGTACCTCCAAGTCCAGCAGCGAAATGGTCTATGCATGAACCCAGTCGAATTAGGTTAATGTATACGTATTCCAGGACCACACAGGTACCATTGGCAGAAGCCGGATAAACTTACTTACCTATGTGAACGAAGCACATGGTAGTATAAAATAGCCGATATGAGTTATTCTAGGGTTTCTGCATTCTGACAAAGGAGTTCATGTACATATGAGAGATCGGAAGAAAATCTGATATAGAGGTTGACGAACAACAGCTGTAGAAACCCAAGAATTCTTTGACAACGACTTAATTGCTGATCCAAACATTATAATTAATATTTTGTAACAATGTCCCCGCCTTATAGATCAAAGAAAATGGACATGAAGACCATCTAGACCTAACTCTAAATAAAGGCACAAAGACAAGGTATAAAACATGAAGGTGGTTTATTATTCCGTTTACATTTTTGGAATTTTCTAACACGAGCGGCTTTGGAACCCGAAGAGAAAAAGAAATCGTAGCAAGATTGTTATAATTTAACGAGCTCAACTAATTGATTTGGATTGTTATATTCATTTGATTGAATGATACTACGCGAATGTGATATCAAAATAAATTGCTCTTGATCTTGGTATTAAATCTGGCTTGCTTAGTTGTCGCTTTCTCTTCAGGTACCAAAGTTACATCAACATTGTCTTCTTGCCCATTTTGTTTTTTCTATAAGACTAAATAATAATCATAACTGATTGGATCAATAATTAAGCCGATGTCAATTACATGATTTTCTACAGCTGTTGTTCGTCATCATCTATATCAGACTGTCTTCCGATTTGCCATTCGTACGTGAATTACTTTGGCAGAATGCACAAAACCTTGAATACTTTATATCGGCTGTTTTACACTAAAATGTGGTTCGTTCACAATCCTATCTTACAGTCACTTTTATCTATAGGTAAGTAAGCTTATCCGGCTGGACCTGATACTAGCTGTGTGGATACTGGAATTCGCAGATCCTCTTAAACACACCAACCTCAATCCATTGGGTCCACGCTTAGCCCATTTCGCTCCTGGACTTGGAGGTATTTCCGAATTGAATGCTGCACAGCTGCCACGTTAGTACGGGCAACAGTGGCCATATTGAATCTTCGTAACTACTTCATTGTTATACCTGATATGGCTTATACCAAAGAGGACGTGTTTCCTTCTCTATAATGACAAATAATAATTGTCTAATATTGACCATTTTGTCAGGATTGAGATTCGGTTGTATGAAGACTCTAACTTGCACAATTATTTTTCTTTTTCAAGGATCTTTGAGTGCCGACTGTTTCTCCTGATTTTAGCTAAGTTTGTGTCACAGCCTATTCCATAATGAAAAAAGCGATAGCAGACTTTTTATCACCCTAGAGTTTCTTTAGATGTAATGATTTCGTAGGATTTCCTTTCAGTTGTGCTTGTATGTAGCCTTAAGAAAATCAGTCACTGCTTATGAAGTCCTTTAGCAAGATTCTTAAGGATCTGAATCTGATCATTGAATAGATTCAGAATTCACGTTGTAGTTTCTTCCATTACTGCTGTCCATATAAAACTATCTTTTGCTCCTTCGAATATTGTTAGCATTATTTGAAGCCGTCTATTATTGATCTGCATGTATCTCAACAACTGTGATTGAATTGTCGTGGCTTCAATGGCAGAATTAAAATTAATCGTAGCAGATATTTCCCAAACGCTCTTTCTTGTCTTTCGGCACTCTCAATAATTTATATCCATGATATAAAAGGTAAAAATAGCGCTTAACATTATTTATATACGTAGCTAACGCAGATTTCACTTGAAATTTTTCGTCTACACCATTGCGTGTAGAAGGACTCTTTTTTTCTGCCTGTTGGTTTTAAACAGAAGTCAACAAAAACTCGCCTTTATTCACCACAGTCGAATTGATATTCTTGGGCATTAAGATATTATCACACAAGGAAGGTG
The DNA here is from genome assembly GCF_964235325.1 of Thermobia domestica. Taxonomy (NCBI): domain Eukaryota; kingdom Metazoa; phylum Arthropoda; class Insecta; order Zygentoma; family Lepismatidae; genus Thermobia; species Thermobia domestica. The sequence goes on along the minus strand of NC_137465.1, from coordinate 85,083,028 downwards.
GCATCAGCTCGACGTGCCGATCAGATGACAAACTGTGTCCCACAAACCCTCAGAAAATTTCGTGCCCTTTATTAGCACGCCTCTATAATGATATCACTCGGAACTCCGTTCCAAAGCACTTTTTTTTTTTTGGCGAATTGTGAAGATTCCTTGAGTTGTTAAATTCTTGTAATCATCTGATACCGTAGTTGCCACATGGATTCAATCTGCTGAGTATTCTGATGAGCAAATTTTGCAAAGAAAAGATGAGCAGCTGCCTGAAAAAACGGAAGCATTAATTTTATTGCCTACAAATGAAGTTTCTACTTCCCTGTTCAATATAGTCTCTTTTGATGAATACCAATATGATTCACACCATCTCTATATACAGCAACCAGAGTTTATCGGTTTGGTAAAGGTCATCGTCTTAATTTTGAAATTTCCTGAATATCGTTGTTTTCATGCTGCTTCATTTTGTTGTAGATGTTGCATAATGATTTCATCATCCAGACATTGTTTTATAAGATCGCAGATCCTAGATTTTGTAATCTCCACAGAGGGTTGTAAATGTATTTTTAACATACAGTGGTCGCCGAACAAAGTCTACAAGTGATTTCTTAATTATCTTCAGTAGTAATGGCCATTCAGCATGTTCACTAATGTTTTCTTAGCGTACAGGATACCCCAAACTTCTATACAATTTCCAATATCTAATGACATAATGTATCCAATCATGCCTGGGTGGTAAAAGTTTGGAGAGTTCAGAAATTACCTCAGCTGCAGGTACTATTAGTACACCTTTCAAGTATAATGGCTTATGTAATGTCATAACACATGTACTTTGTCCACTTTTCTTGAACTTATCTATTGTATGCAGAAGAGTAGCATTTATTGTAAAGATACTTGATTTTAATTATTGAAGAATTACAGAGGGCCTGCACTTCTTATATCAAAAGGAGAGGTGTGTAACTCACCATTTCACAGTCGTTGTGGAGAAACTTTCGCAAGATGAATAGCTATCCAAAGGTTGTTTCAGAAAAGGAAATCAACACCCGAGACGCGAGCAAAGACTTGATTATCTCTTCCTAGTAAGACTGCATTGACACACCAAGAACATGAGTATATAACATTAGAGAGATTAGAGAGGAAGAGGATGTCAGAATTAAGAAATGTGATGTGATTTTACTTATGTTCAAGACAATGCTACCGTGATATCAGATAACTTTTTCATTCAAGAACATATATGGAGAATTTTCATCAACAGACTTCTGAAATGAATGACTTTTTTTGCTCTATGAAATGTGTTGCACTTACTTACTATTCAAAGGTTACAGTGTGCTTATTAGAAGAGATTATTTCATTAGCCCACAGTTTGGTTGCTTTGTGATGATTTGTGTTATTAAGTTAGTAGCGAACACAGGACTGACTATACCGAAAATATTTTTCCCCTAACCGTCTAAGAGAACATCTCAAAAGAACTTAAAATCGATTCTTTATTTGTCTCTTCGATCCTGATCAACGGTCTCAGGCCCAGAGTAAGGCTGTTTCGGAGGTTAGAATATAATGGGTTCCATAGACAGTTTTACAGGTTACCATCGGGAAAGTATTTTTAATGATCAAAAGGAATGTAATGAATCTTACACAACTCTCTATATAAGCCCTAGTGACCACCAAGAACTGTAATTAAATACATATTAGATAGCTTCGAGTGTTAACACACTGGACACTTTGTTTAAATAACATATCCGTAAGAACACAACTCTTTGGATTAAACAGTTTTTATGAGTTAACGATCAAGAAAAAGATTAGAGCGTTATCAGTACTTAGATATTTCTGCAGGAAGCACTGTCAAATATTATGTAGTTGCATATAGACGGGAAGTATAGCAATTGCTTAACTATCATTGATAAATCCGTACTTATGTTTTCTACATATGGTATCACAACCTATTTCAATCCCAAGGGCCCACCTAAAAAAAAAAAAAACCGCTGTGTGCTCCCAAAACTATACATCTGTAATACCCTTGTCTTATTAAACGGAGATGTAAATCCTTGGTTTTTTAAAAGGTACGCAACTGTATAAAGTGTTATGTATCTCTAAAATAACTACTGCTTCTCTTTTAAGTCCTAAGTACTCAACATAAGAATCTGCGCCCTCCGATTCGGTGTTGAATTCCTCTACTAGCTGTAAGCAAAAGGATTAAAGGACTTCATACCCATGTCCGCTGCTGACTTCTAAATTTCACAGCATTGTATGATGGAACTTATAAGCCGCTTAGCCTTACCGGACACCTCGAAACAGAACCCTCGAACTATTGGCACGCTTGTTGAACCTTAAACAACTAATTAAAAATCGAAAATCCCCGTCTATCTTCTAAATTATTTCTTGGGGTATCCTGCACGCTAAGAAAACAATAGTGAATATGCTGAATGGCCATTACTACTGAAGATAATTAAGAAATCACTTGTAGACTTTGTTCGGAGACCATTGTATGTTGTTAAAAATACATTTACAACCCTCTGAGGAGATTACAAAATCTAGGATCTGCGATCTTATAAAACTATGTCTGGATGATGAAATCATTATGCAACATTTACAACAAAATGAAGCAGCATGAAAACAACGATATTCAGGAAATTTCAAAATTAAGACGATGACCTTTACCAAACCGGTAAACCCTGGTTACAGTATATAGAGATGGTCTGAATCGTATTGGTATTCATGAAAATGGACTAGTTTGCACAGGGAAGTAGAAACTTCATTTGTAGGCAATAAAATTAATGCTTCCGTTTTTTCAGGTAGCTGCTCATCTTTTTTTTGCAAAATTTGCTCATCAGAATACTCAGCAGATTGAATCCTTGAGGCAACTACGGTATCAGATGATTACAAGAATTTAATAACTCAAGGAATCTTCACAATTCGCCAAAAAAAAAAAAAAAAAGTGCTTTGGAAGGGAGTTCCGAGTGATATTATTATAGACGCGTGCTAATAAAGGGCACGAAATTATCTGAGGACTTAACACAACGCCAGACCTTACGTTAGTAAGATTAATCCTTCATTTTCAAATACTGTTACAGTAACAGAAGTTCTACAGGACTTTTGTGGGAAACAGTTTATCTGAGCGGCACGTCGAGCTGATGCCACCTTCACTGTGTGATAATACGCCCAAGAATTTCAATTCGATTGTGGTGAATAAAGGCGAGTTTATGTTGTCTTCTGTTTAAAACCCACATACAGAAAAAAAGAGTTCTTCTACAAATTACAAGTAAAATCAGCGTTAGGTACGTATATAAATAATTTTAAGCGCTATTTTTACCTTTTATATCATGGATATTAATTACTGAGAGTGCCGAAAGAGAAGAAACAGCGTTTGGGAAATATCTGCCACGATTAATTTTAATTCTGCCATTGAAGCCACGACAATTCAATCACAGTTGTTGAGATACATGGAGATCAATAATAGACGGCTTCAAATAATGCAAACAATATTCGAAGGTGCAAAAGATAGTTTTATATGGACAGCAGTAATGGAAGAAACTACAACGTGAATTCTGAATCTATTCAATGATCAGATTCAGATCCTTAAGAATCTTGCTAAAGGACTTCATGAGCAGTGACTGATTCTCTTAAGGCTACATACAAGCACAACTAAAAGGAAATCCTACGAAGTAATTACATCTAAAGAAACTCTAGGGTGATTAAAAGTCTGCTTTCGCTTTTTTCATGATGGAATAGGCTGTGACACGACCTTAACTACAATCAGTAGAAACAGTTGGCAGTCAAAGATCCTTGAAAAAGAAAAATAATTGTGCAAGTTAGTCAGAGTCTTCATACAACCGAATCTCAATCCTGACAAAATGTTCAACATTAGACAATTATTATTTGTCATTATAGAAAAGGAAACACGTCGTCTTTGGTATAAGCCATATCAGGTATAACAATGAAGTAGTTACGAAGATTCAATATGGCCACTGTTGCCCCTACTAACGCGGCAGCTGTGCAGCATTCAATTCGGAAATACCTCCAAGTCCAGGAGCGAAATGGGCTAAGCGTGGACCCAATGGAATGAGGTTGGTGTGTCAAAGAGGTTCTGCGAATTCCAGGATCCACACAGCTAGTATCAGGTCCAGCCGGATAAGCTTATTACCTATAGATAAAAGTGACTGTAAGATAGGATTGTGAACGAACCACACGTTAGTGTAAAAGAGCCGATATAAAGTATTCAAGGTTTTGTGCATTCTGCCAAAGTAATTCATGTACGAATGGCAAATCGGAAGACAGTCTGATATAGATGATGACGAACAACAGCTGTAGAAAATCATGTCATTGACATCGGCTTAATTATTGATCCAATCAGTTATGATTATTATTTAGTGTTATAGAAAACACAAAATGGACAAGAAGACAATGTTGATGTAACTTTGGTGCCTGAAGAGAAAGCGAAAACTAAGCATGACAAATTTAATTTCAAATGCAAAACCAATTTATTTAGATATCACATTCGCGTAGTATCATTCAAATAAATGAATATAACAATCCAAATCAATTAGTTGAGCTCCTTAAATTATAACAATCTTGCTACGATTTCTTTTTCTCTTCGGGTTCCAAAGCCGCTCGTGTTAAAAATTCCAAACATGTAAATGGAACAATAAACCACCTTCATCTTTTATACCTTGTCTTTGTGCCTTTATTTAGAGTTAGGTCAAGATGGTCTTCATGTCCATTTTCTTTGATCTATAAGGCGGCGACATTGTTACAAAATATTAATTATAATGTTTGGATCAACAATTATGTCGTTGTCAAAGAATTCTTGGGTTTCTACAGCTGTTGTTCGTCAACCTCTATATCAGATTTTCTTCCGATCTCTCATATGTACATGAACTCCTTTGTCAGAATGCAGAAACCCTAGAATAACTCATATCGGCTATTTTATACTACCATGTGCTTCGTTCACAATTTTATCTTGCAGTCACTTATTATCTATAGGTAAGTAAGTTTATCCGGCTTCTGCCAATGGTACCTGTGTGGTCCTGGAATTCGTATACATTAACCTAATTCGACTGGGTTCATGCATAGACCATTTCGCTGCTGGACTTGGAAGTACTTCCGAATTCAATGCTACACAGCTGCCGTTTTATAAAGGGGAAAGTGGCCATAATGAGCTTTGTAACTACTTTCTTGTTATACCGGGGAGGTCATGTTTGCTTATTTTATAACATATACTGGCGATTTTTTAATATATACTTTCTGGGAATCTCTAATTGAATAATATGTTGAGAGATCACAATACAAATTTAGAGTTTGTCAATAAAAATATATTTTGTAATGTGACAATGATCTTACTGTTATTGGCACTCAAAAAACAGTTATTGGCACCCAATGAGGACAGTTATTGGCACCTTTATGAAGCATACAGTAGAAGATACGATCGACAGAAATAAGGCTTGTAGGCCTGACTGGAAGTAATATCAATTATTATATTTTTTAATACAGAAGTAAAAACAAATTGACCGCGGAATGCACAACATATTTTTAAAATTTAAAAAAAAAACGGTAAATACACAAACAAAATTGTATGTTTCAATGATTTATTTCAATCCGTTTCATTAATCTCGTCCTCATCTGTGACCACATACACTGTCATCCTTTAGAACGTAGCACCGGTGACTCACAAATCCATCTTCTATATATTCTGGTATGTTTTCATTATGGTACTATGGAATGCAACGACTGTGACATTTGCTGTGGCACAACTCGCATTCTAGATCCATCCTTTCCGAAAAGAATGGCTGAAAACAGTGTTTGCAGGATATTACGTTGCTTCGCGCAGCTGGTGATGAATCAAAGTTCAGCTTCCTTGTGAGCGTTCCATTTTGTAATGATTCAGTCATTTTTTTGTCTTGTTCAAGGTTAGATGTTGAAGGACCGCTTATCTCCATTGAATAATCGAGATAGACCTCATGCTTTGATTTCTTTGCAGATGCTTTTCCTCTGCGTTTTAACTCTTGTTCCTTTCTCTCAGACATTTTCCTTGTTTGCTTTTTGATATTTTCTTGTTAGGCTAATTGCTTTCTTCATTTTTTTCGTGTAAAATAGCTTGATATTTATGAGATGTTATTACAAACGGCAGTCTTCCTACATTTCGTTTCCCCTTTCTCTTAGGAGTTTCTGGCTATACTAAAACATCTTGCAGCAACGGGTGTTCGGTGGTTAACTTTTTTGGAGTTGAGCCGGAACCTTCTTGTAAAGCATTTGCATCTGTAGTACTGCCATTGGTGGGTGTACTAGGGTTTACTTCACAAAGAGTAAGAGCATCACTAGCAGTATCTGAGTGGTTGAAATCATTGAGTTGGATACATGCAGAGGATACAGGTGAACCTTGCTGATTGTTCGCCTGCCCCGACTGAAGATTAACACATTTCTCTACCAAAGACTTAGGCCTACTATTATCTATAAAATGTTGAAATAAGCCATACAGTACATGGAATTCTTCGTTCTTATTTACAAGGACTTGTTCATTGTCATCTTCCTGAAGTGTTCTCATTACATCAGCTCCTATTATACTTTCAAACTCGGTTCTGGTTTTACTACATCCTTAGTTTGCTCATTACCGCCGCGTATTTCTTGTACTATTTGTCTTGGTTTTGCAACGCATTTAGTGTAATCTATGTTGTTGGGATCAAATTTAGCTTTCGTCAGAGACTGCAATTGACTATAAAGTTGCCACTCTCGTACCACTTGCTTCCACCCATCCTTCAATGGTTTAAACACGGGAACGTCAGCAGGTTGCAAAATTCTTGTAGAATTGGGGTACAGAGCAATGAGTTCAATTTGAAGCTTGCAGTAAAGTTCGCTAAGTTGGTAAGTGAGATGAGTTTTATGACCGTCCACAAAATATATAATCGGGAACTTCACATTTTTCGATTTTAAATACGGATACGACACATTACCTATATATCCATAAAATACCTCGGCTTTCATCCACCCGTTCTCACTGCGAACGATACCCTATCCTGTAGGCACAGATAGAGCCACATCATTAGGCACACGAACATAAGGGAATACTATCATGTTGGTGTTACGTCACCTGCAGCACTGAAAGTAAACATAACTGTTCAAGACTTCTTTGCATTTCCGCGTGTCTACTTCGTACACGTTACTTACTTCTTTTTCCGCTAACACCTTTCACGTTTTCGGGCAAAGCAAAATGTTAGTTTCATCACCGTTGTAAACACGTGTTGCATCCTGCAGAACATCTGTAAGGTTATTGGCTTCAAAATACTTCTGTATATTATGAAACCATGATCTTATGTCGTTTTCTCTCACACAAGCACTCGCACTTGTAACAGATTCGCACGTTCTTTCCGCAGCCTTACGATTTCTTTGAAAGAACGATTTATACCATCCATCTCCCGACATGTTATTTGGAAATGGATTAGGACGAAGATGTTTCACGAGAAAGTCCTGAACACTTTTAAGAATATATTGTTTCTTTCTGGGAAAACCCTTTTCAGCACATTTTACTAACAATTCCATCAACAATGGTTCTTCCTCTTGTAAAATGGGTCGTGGTCCGGAAGATGATTTCACATCTTGATTTCCCAGATGGAACTGTAAGGTAGACCGAGGAACGCCATACTGCTTCGATGCTGTCTTTTTTCTACACCTTTTGATATTGCTTCAAGTGAAGCAGTTCTCTGTTCTAGTGCGTACCTTTTTCTTCTAATATTTGGCATTGTGTGCCGATTTCTGGAATAATAAGAAAACGTTTTGTAATTCATTTTATATGAAATAATTCAAGTTTGACATTGATCTAGGCCCTACCATTTAAAAAAAGGAAGAAACTAAATGCCCATGTCGCTAACACCAAGAATGTCCATAACCGTCCAGACGTTTGGGACTAACGTTTTGAATCTCACAGCAGACTTCTTTACCGGAGTTTCTTTACTCCGTTATTCACATTGACTTAGGCTAGCTCGCCATTGACCATGCGCCTTTCACATTGACCACGCGCATTTCATGGCCGACTAGTTGAGTTTTGAAAAATACTTTCTTGCTGTAACTCGAAGTTCAAACTATTATAAAAAATTTTGATGGTGGGCTAACTCTGTTACTCAGCCAGGTGGGCCAAACTTTGCCAGTCTGCCCCTGAACTAGACTACATGAAGAAATAATTTCAATAGGCATATTAGACATATTTTATTACCAGAACCTATTCTGCTGCAAATCCCAAAAGTCATTGGCATGGTCATTTATACAGTTCTTGGCACTGTGCCAATAACTGTTACTTATTAGAGTAGGAAACCAAAATTTTGACCAAGAATAGATGTGGAGATGAAAAGCATTATCGGACAGTTTTCAGGCTATTTTATTTTTCAGCATCAGAGACAGTGATTGGCACTCTAGTGCCAATAACTGATATTTTATATTTTGATTCGTACAGTTATTGGCACCCCTTGCATTCACTCGAAGGACAAACAAAACGGTTGAAAATGTTTGTCCGAAAAATATAGAAGAAAATTTTCAACCTAATATCACGGCTAAACAACGATGTAGGAATGTGGAATATGTTTTTATAACACGGAGAATTTTCATCACTGTACAGGACAGACAATTCTTCGATTCATGAAAAATAGTTTTACAGGTTCCTACATAGTACTGAAAATTGTCTGGACTAAGAAAATTTTCAGATTCTATAACGGTCTTTCACTTTTAAACATTTCTCTACATCATTTCAATCAATTTTATGAATAATAAGGAATTGTTGATTGTTACTTTATAATGAGGACTTACCGAATGATATTTGTTAACGGAAAATTTTCCGGAAAAGTATAGACGAAAATTTTCCACCTCACATCACGACTATACAGCGATGTAGGAATAACTGGAATATGGTATTCTTAATCGGAATATTTTCCGGAAAATTTTTATCACTGGTAATACCTTCGTCTTATTAAAAGGAGAAGTAAATCCACGGTTTTTCAAATGCTATGCCAATGTATAATGTGATTTAAGTAGATCTACAAGCACTACTGTTTCGTTTTTAAGACCTTGCGGCCATCGATTGGGTGTTGAATGCCTTTGCTAGCTGCAAGCCAATAGGAATTAAGGAATACATGCCGTTGTCCACCGCTGACTTTTATATTTCACAGCATTTTAAGAAGGAACGTCGAAGCTGTTTAGCCTTACAGGACACCTCGAAAGATAACCCTCGATAAAGAAAGATTGGCATGTTTGTGGCTCCCTAAAGCACTCCGTACATCCAGGTACATCTTGAAAATTATTTCTTTAGTCACTGAATCACTTAGATATCGCTTTACTCCCTGTTTAATATCTCTTTTAAGACAATGTAAAATCCTATTACAACGAAGTCAAGAGACATCCATGTTAATGTTCTTAATGTGCTCCTTATAAGGTGATTTCAAGCGTTACAGATGCATATTACAAAAAGCTTCACCAGCTCAGAGATGCCAGCCCTATCGCAAGTGACCCATCGACTTGTCAATCATTTTAACTCACTTTCTTTTTACTAATTTTACGAAACAATAACTTACGAGCTCACGGTGATATTACTTTTTTATCAGCTAATGATTTCTTTTTTTCGCACGTCACCGGGTTTTGCGTCACGCGAATAATTCAAATTTGCAAGTCCTAAAAACTATATGAGCAGCCGTACTTTTCCCATTTCAATCCACACGCACTCGTTCGTTGTACTGCTCGCAAATCGATTCCACTCATTCTAATGCAAGGATCATGGCGGTTCTCGACATCTACTGCTACTAACATTTTATCTAAATGAAACCTGATATCAATAATTCGTAATAATATTATTGCTTCAGAAAGCCACACCTGCAGCCTTCTAGATTAATCTTAAATCTTTTGCCATTCAAAGTAATCCTTCAACAGATTTTAGTCTATTACAGGTTGTGAGTTGCAATTGAAAAATCCTAATTTAACTACCCTTCTTATCTAATATCACTATGTCTGCTTGGTAGTTTTGAATGCTATCTGTTTGCATTGTTTTTAACCCGTACCTCAACATCCCATCTTAGTAAAATATTATCTGAATGTTTCGTGATGTCTGCACTTGGTAATACAATACTTTCTAAAAACATTCTGAAGTATAGTTATGCACATAACTATGCTTTTCGACTTTTGTCTTGCCGGTGTTAACGGCCCTCAGTTGGACTGTGCAAGAAATATACTCCAGGCAGTTACCGACATATTCCATTATATGCAGCGAGACACTATGCAGAATTCTGCAGATGATTTAGTGCTTCGAATTTGTAATAGAATTTCCTGTGATTTAGGATGGCTTTGGTCAACGGCCATGGATAGGTTCGCAAACATACCAAGCCAAATGACAGTCTGGTTCAGTTTTTTTTTTAGTACACTTCGTAAGTTTCACCTGCTGGCGATTAATGGGGTACATGTTGTGCAGTTCCTTTCTGCTCTTGAGAAAATACCTTTGAGTTGTTGCACAGGACACGGAACATCTATTCTTCGTCAGCGAGATGTGTTAGTGATGAATTTAATAAATAAGATTACAGAAATTCTTCTTGATGATCATTCGGTCTTAGATATGTAGAGTGTCTTAAAAGATACTACAGATTGTACACTAGTTTGCGCCTGAGCGGAAGCTTACTAGAAATTTACTCTCCTGTGAGAAAAATTTCAGAAGATTCGCAAATTCAAATTCTCTAATAACTTAATAAGAGTGGGCGATAAACCAGTCTGTAGTGCAAGTTCTACAATTTCTTCAGTTGCAGGTACGATTTGAACACCTTTCTAGTATGAAAGCTGATCTAATGTCATAACATGTTCTTTGTCGACTTTTCTCGCACTTATTTTCTGTATGCACAAGAGTAGAAAATATAATAAAGTTACTTGATAATAATTACTGAAGAATTACAGATGGCCCTCATTTCTTATATAAAAAGGTGAGGTGTGTATCTCACCATTCTATAGCAGTTGTGGCGAAGCTTTCGTAAGAGGAATAGCTATCCAAAGGTTATTTGAGACATGGAAATCGACACGCGAGACGCGAACGAAGATTTGATATAATGTTCCGAGTAAGATAGTATTGACTCACCAAGAACATGAGTATATAGCATTAGAGGGGAAGAGGATGTCAGAATTACGCAAAGTGATACAATATTGTTATCAAGACAATGCTACCGTTAAAACAGAATACATTTTCATTGAAGAACTTTGATATGGAGTATTTTCATCAAGAGACTTCTCAAATGAACGACTTTTCTGCTCTATGAAATGGTTGCACTTAGTTCACAGTGAGCTTATATGAAAGATTATTTCATTAGCCCACAGTATGATTGCTTTGTGATGACCTGTTTTACAAAGCTAGTATGAACCCATTCGAATGAGGTTCGTGTCTTAAAGAGGATAAGCGATTCCAGGACACACAGCTACCATAGCTCCAGCCGGCTAAGCTTACTTGCTTGAAGGAAAAAGTGACTGCAAGATAAGATTGTGAACAGGCCACATGTAAGCTTAAAGAGCCGATATGAAGTATTCTAGGTTTTTGCATGCTGCCAAGGGAGTTCATGTACAAATGACAGATCGGCAGACAATCTGATGTAGATGATGACGAACAACAGTTGTAGAAAACCAAAGTGTCATTGACAACGACTTAATTGTTGATCCAAACACTTATGATTAATATTATGTATTAACGTCCACGCCTTATAGAAAACACAAATGGACTTGAAGGCGATCTTGATGTAACTTTAAATGAAGCTATAAAGATAAGGTATAAAGTATAAAGGTGGTTTATTATATTCTTTACATATTTTGGAATCTTTTAACACGAACGGCCTTGGTACCCGAATAGAAAACGAAAGCGTTGCAAGACACATTTAATTTAAAGTTCTAAACTAATTCATTTGGATATCACATTCGAGTACTACAGTGTAATTAAATCAGACTGTTTTCAGAGAACATTGTATTACCTAGTGCAGACATAACATTATATTAAGAGGAGGTGTCTAGATACATGTTGTTCTTTTATCAGAAAAAATGCAAGCATTAAGCCAGCCATGATTTTTTTTTATAAGAGGCATAATATTAGAACTTTTGAATAGCAACTCACTCGCTGTAATATACTAAAATCTGTTGAAACATTACTTTCATATTGCAAAAGATTAAGATTACCTAGAAGGCCGCCGGCTGCAGCTTTCTGTAGAAATAATGGTATTACTAATCATAGATATCAAGATCCATTTAGATAAAATGATAATTACAGTAGCTGTCAAAATCCGCTATGATACTTTAATTAGAACGAGTGGAATCAGTTTGCATGCATTACAATGGGAATAATACGGCAGGTCATATTGTCCTTAAGACTTGCAAATTCGAAATATTCGAGTTTAAACTAAGTGACGTGCGGAACAAGAGTCTTTAGCTGATAAAGAATGAATAGCTCTTAAAGTATTGTTTTCGTAAAACTGTTAAAGAGAAAGCGCTTAAAAATGATGGAGAAGTTGGCGGACCACTTGCTAAGGCAGGCATCCTAGAACTGCTGGAGCTGTTTGTAATATGCATCTGTAACTTCATAAATCACCTCAAAATGAGAACGTTAAAAACATTAGCGTGGATATCACTCTCTCTCTCTCTCTCTCTCTCTCTATGGCCTATGGAACCCGGAGGTTCAGTGCCGCGTGCACAAAAGCTCTCCACTGACTTCTATCCTTAGCTAATTGGATCCAGTTTCTACTTTGTATTCCTATCTCTGCGAGATCCATCGGGAACCTGTGCCTGCTTTGTACTTCATAGCGGTATCAAAGAAAATGCTGTCGGATGAACACCGTTAAATTAAATACCGATTAAATATATTTTAGTTCTTTCCAAGCAAACTAGGAGACGAGAAAGTAGAGGAGAAAATCAAATTGATAGCGGTGGCAGCTCGTAAGAGTAAGGTATGATGGCCTGCCTCACTTAATATATTGTATAAATTATATATATAAATTAGTAGAATATATTAGGTTTAGCAGGAGAAGAATAATGTTTGTCAAATCTTTAAAAGTAAAAATGCAGAAAAATATATAACACTGAATAACGCTTTCAGCATTGCTTTTATATTATAGTAGTGCAATTTGATACAAATTACATATATCACCGTGAAAGTTGTTTTGAAATAAAATAGCAAAGATAACATGTATTTTTGTATATAATTTTCAATGTTTGTAGAAACTTGCAAACATAATTATTAACAGATATTAAGAAGGGTGTAAGTTTTGTCGAGTTGAAGGCACCCTCAGGAAGAGGGGACAAGCGACGCCGAAATATTTTTTTCCTAAGGTATCGAGATGTATAGGTCGTTAGGCACACAAGTATCTAAAAGTTTAAAGTTTGTTAACAATCCACACAAGGAAACTATACAGAAATCAGCAAGAAACAAGAAAGAGTAGATGTACATTAAGTGATTAACAATATTAAGTATATGTTGGACCTGTTATTTCTTATACATCCACCTTTATTTATTATTGTTTCCGACTGTACACGAAAGATCTCAATATGGTACTTACAAGTAAATCGATTCATGGAGATGCTTCAGCTGTTATTTGATGATTCTGATTCAGTAGTTTCTTCACTACTCCACGGTCCAAGAGAGTAAAAAAATCCTTTCATGTTGGTTTTACATACCTACCCATCTTGATTACATTAACTCTCATTATAGTGAAACAACAAGCTATTTGAATCACTTGAAACAAAAGGAAGAGAATTGCTATTCTTCAACTTTCTGCTCTCATTTTCCTTTACATATTAGTCCATCCTCTTAGCATACATTATTCTCGCTACTCAATTGTAAGTCAGGCAATTTACAATTCCGTTCTTTCACTTAATACTTGAATATGTTAGAAACTAACAATAACGAGAGTCTAGTTCACCTTGAGAACTTTTGTTTAGACCGACTAAATAGAACTTTTCAATTGTGAATTTCTTAAATTTTAGGACAATTTTGTTATTTCATTTATTCTTAAATATGTCAGTAACTAACAATCAATAAGAATGCGGTAATCATCGAAACGCTTCTTTCACCTTGCTAAGTAGACTCACTTTTCAATTGTAAATATCACATAATTATCGATACACGTTCTATCATTTTTTTTTAATATCTTAACTAGATGTGGGCAATAATCTGTAGCAGTTTGAAAGAACTGCTCTGTATAAATTTCGAAAAAAATCCTTCGACTTTATACGGTGGAATCAACTTTAGCCTTCAAGCACTCCTTTCGCCATACTGAATTCTCCCCTTTTCAAATGTAAATATATGAGAATTTAGGATAATACCATTTTTTAATTTCATTTTGGATGTCTTCAACTAACATTCTGAAAGGTCTGTTTCAACTCCCAACGGTCGTATAGCCCTGCAAAATAGACACACTTTTCAAATGTAAACATTTGACAATATACGACAAATCCGTTCTGTGAGATTAAAGGTCAGTAATTAACGATCAACAAGAGTCTGCTTAATTCTTGAAACACTCAGTACTCTACACTTCAATTATAAATATCTTATAATGCACGGCTATACCGTTCTCTCATTTTATTCAAAAATGCCAGTAACTAAGGATCCGCAAGAGTTAACATCTGCTTCGAAACACTCCTATTACCCTATTGAAAGGAATTAATATTCAATTGGAAATGTCCGGCAATTCTTGTCAATTCCGTTCTTTCATTTTATCCTTAAAAATATCTGTTACTAACGATTAGCAAGTCTGCTTCAAGTTTGAAACTATCCCTTAGCACTAGTGAATGGCCTCACCTTTGCTTTGTTAATTCCGTTTTTTAATTTTTTTGTTAAATATGTAATTAACAAAGGATGAGCAAAGCAAGACTGTGCTTCAGCTTCCAAACACACATTTGGCCCTTCTTCGTAAACGCGATTTCCATTGTATATATGACAATTTATGACAACTCCGTTATATCATTTCATTCTTAAAAACTTCAGTAAATAATTACTGTCAAGAATACCCTTTATCTTTGACCCACCCACATCCATCGCTAATTTCCAACGATAAATATATTGCAACGTACGAATATTCCGTTCATTAATTTTACAGATAAATATGTCAGTAACTATTAGAAAGAGCTATCTTCGGCTTCCGTACACTCTGTTAGCCCTATTATATAGAATCACATTTCAATTTGAAATTTCTGTCAATTTTTGAAATTCTTTTTTATTTAAAAATATCAGTAAGTAAATATTAGAAAGAGTCTGCTTTGATCATTAAACACTCCGTTCGCACTGCTGAAGGCTATTGCTCTTCAATCGTACATCACAGACAAGTTAATGGGAAACGTTCTTCTACTTTATACTTAAAGATGACATTATAAACGATAACGAGAGTATATTTCATATTCCGAACTATTCTTTTGCCTTACTGAATAGAACAACTTCTTATTTGTTAATATCTAACAAATTACCACAAATATGTTATTTCATTATATTCTTATATATTTCGGGAAATTGTGATCAGCAAAATTTTCCTTCATCTGCCAAATAAATTTTTCGAACATACGAATGGACTTACTTTTCGGTGAATAATATATGTTAATTAACTAAAATTCCAATCGCCCTACTGAATGGACTCATTTCTAAATCGTAAATATCTGACAATTTACGGCATTTTCTTTCTTTCATTTTTTTCTACTTTGGTTTTGCTTTGCTATTAGTGTAGATATGCTCCCTTATATGTCACAAACAAAGGTGTCCAAAGTCATGAGGATGGCGCCCACAAGTTCGAAACTTACGCTCACTCGACCTCAAACTCACGAACTTGACGTGAGATAAGGCTGGTGATGTGAGCGTGAAGTCACACTGGTGATGTGAACGTGAGGTTGAATAAGCGTGAGGCCAGGCTGGTTATTTGAGCCTGAGGTCAGACTAGTAATGTGATCGTGAGGTCGAGATGAGTTTATGGGCTGAGGTCGAAATGAGTTTGTGAGCGTGAGTTTGAGTTAGAGTAGGTCGAAGTAATCATCTCTGGTAACGAAACTCCCATAAATACATGGGGAATATTTCATTGGGTCAAATTCCTTAGAAATTCATAAGCGCTAATGATATCTTTAATACAATCGTTAGTGCTTTGTTAGTTTTCCTAGAGCAGTAACTCTTTAAATTAGTGCTGCAATAGTTTGGATACTAGAAACAAAAAAAAACTTGGACAAACGTGAAGTTAGCTCCCCAGGAAGCACTAACAATCAAACCTAGTGCAATTAATAGTACATTGTTGGTGCTTCCAGAAAACATGAATAGTTTCGATAGTGCTTCATTATCAGTGAGGAAACTCACGTAAGAAAAATATTGGGAATTTTTCGTTGAGAGTAACTTCCGCCCAATTCAAAAGACCTAATAATCTCTTTTAGTGCAATCGTAAATACTTCTTAAATCACAAAAACCGAAAATTAATGCTTCAATAGTTTTGATGCTAGGAGCACAAAAAAAGAGGGCTAACTTAACGTTAGTTCCCCTGAAAGCACTAACGACAAAATCTAGTGCAACCCTTAGTGCATGGTCAGGACTTGTAGAAAACAGAAATAGTTTTGTTTGTGTTTCTATTAGTTCAGTTTCTTGAGACGAAATTCATTGTTTTTAATTTTTTTCGTATGAAAATGTAATCTTTTTTTCTTGGTTCATGTATAAACAGTCATTTTGTTATTTTATTATTTATAAATGTATCAAGTAGACGGTGATATGTATACACGACTGCAAAAGTGCATTACCACCTGCAATTCTCCTTTCCCTGCAAAAGTAGGCAAACCACAAAGCTTAGCGCTTGGGTTGGTAGCAAATTCAAAAGACGTTGGACGAAACCTCAAGTTTGTCACAAATATATCAGTGTGGCAAACTGCAAATAAGAGAATAAAACAAATTCGTAAGAATGACAATTCTATTATTGTGACGGAGCTGGATGACATCAAAAGGTGAATAATGACTTACTTAAGCAGTTCACACAAAATGAATGGTGAGAAACCGATATAAGAAGAAACAATTTCTCTTTTTCCCACCCCACCCCACCCAAAAAAAGAAACTCACAAAAAGAAAAAGTAATAAAATATAAAGGTTTCATATAAAAGCGTAACTGCAAAAAGACAAATAGCTAAACGAAACGGAAAGGAGAAAAACACAGAATAGGGGACACCAGTGGCGTAGCAGACTTGCGGGCCTCCCATTTAAGTTAAAGAGATGGGACCCTAGCTGTAAATCGAGGCATTTTCCATTAAAAAGAGATTTCATTCTATAGTAGGAAAGGGGCGATTGGAAGCCAAATTAAACTATTGATGAGCGTTAGTTACCGAACTATTTTAGAATAAATTAAAATAATTGAATTGTCGTAAATGGTGAGGTGTTTACAATTGACCAATGAGTCTATTAAATATAGGGAAAACAGAGTTTGAAAACTGAAGCAAATGAAATAGATTGTCGTTGTCTTTAGTTACTGAGATATTTAGGTATAAAGTGGAAAAACAGAATTATCTTTTTATCTATTTACAATAGAATAGCGAGTCTATTCACTATTGGAGTGTTTAATGGCTTAATCAGAATCTTTGCATGGCGAAAGGAATGTTTGGAAATTGTAGCAGAGAATTGCACATCGTTGTCGTATTTAAGAATAAAACGAAAGAATGGAATTGTCGTAATTTTTATCATATTAACAATTGGTAAGTGAATCCATTCAGTAATCGAAATCAGTGTATGGAACATGAAGCAGGCTGTTCTTAATGATTAGTTATTGACTTATTTAAAAATATAATGAAACAAGTCATTTGTCGTATGCTGTCAGATATTTAAAATTGAAGTGTGATGCCATTCTATATAGCGAAGGGTTTATTGGAAGCTGTAGTAATTACATTCCTGCTGATCGTTTGTTACGGATATATTTGACTAAAATGTGGGTAGGTTACGCGCTAATCGTGGCGTCTTTACCAGGTGTGTTAGTTGAAGTTTGCCGGTTTTACCGTTCGATGTCTCTAGCAATATGTATACATTTCTATGATGCGGCATGTACGTCATTTGTTTCTGTATACATTAACCTTCAAAAATATACAAATCACATTCGGCCAACAGAATAGCGTCAGAGTTGTTTACCTCAGTGAATATGGCGAGTTTCGTTTCAAGTAAATCGCATTTTCGGCATGCATTGCTGTTCTTATTTCATCAAAAGAAAAAAGCATCTGAAGTTCATCGGTTGCTGGTAGAAACTTACAGTGAACATGATCGAGTGATTAGAACATGCGATATATGGTTTAGTCAATTTAAAAGTCGAGATTTCGATTTGACAGACAAGGAACATTGCGGTACAGCGAAAAAGTTCAAAGACGAGAAATTGCAGGCGTATTAGATGAAGACCCAACCCAATCGCGAGCAACATTAGCACAAACATTAAATGTGACTCGAGGAGCAATTTCCCAACGTTTAAAAGCCATGGGAAAAATCCAGAAGTAAGGAAAATGGGTGCCACACCAACTGACGGATAGACAAATGGAAAAGCGAAAAACTGTGTGTGAAATCCTGCTTCAACGGTTCTAAAGGAAATCATTTTTGCATCGAATGATCACGGGGGACGAAAAATGGATTTATTTTGAGAACCTGAAGCAAATAAAATCATTTCTTGCACCTGGTGAAGCCGGCCCATCGACGGCAAGGCCAAATCGTTTTGGCCGTAAGACAATGCTGTGTTTGGTGGGACCAGTGTGTACTACGAGTTATTAAGACCTGGTGAAACAGTTAATACGGATCGCTACAGACAACAAATTATTAATTTGAATCATGCGTAGAACGAAAAGCGACCTTATTAGCAAGGTTATCATGCAACATGACAACGCGCCGTCTTATACAGCTAAACTGGTGCAGGACACATTAAAAACACTTAATTGGGAAATTTTACCGCACCCGCCGTACTCTCCAGACCTCGCCCCGTCGGACTATCACCTCTTCGCCACGATGGGACACTCACTTGCAGAGCAGCGCTTCGCTTATTTTAAAAACGTCGAAAATTGGCACGTCGAAACGTTGAACGGTTTGGCTCGAAAGAGAAAAAGGTTTTTGGAGATGGTATCCATGATTTACCTAAAAGATGGGCAAAGTGTGTAGAATCCAATGGTCATTATTTTGAATAAAGAAATTGTGAGATTCCCTGAATATTAAGTGTTTTCTTTCTCGAGAAAAATGGCAAATTTCAACTAACACACCTGGTATAATTGAAAAGTTAGCTAATTATATATATTATATAAAAATGTTTAAAAAATAAAATGAAAGAACGAATTTTTCGGTATTTTTCTGAAATTAACAATTGTAATTAGAGTCTATTCAGTAGGTCGAATATATTGTTTGGAAGCTGAAGCAGACTCTTGCTGAACGGGAGTTGTCGACTTAATTAAGAATGAAATGCAATAACGGGATTGTAAATTTTGAAATAATTACGATTGAAAAGTGAGGCTATTAAGTATGGTGAAAGGAGTGTTTCCTAACACGCACTTCTTATTTACTGATTTCTAATTTACTGAAATATTTAAGAATATTATGAAACAACGGAATTGTCGTAAATTAATTTTATATTTACAATTGATAAGTTGATCAAGAAGTGGGTCATTAATAAAATATAAAATACGGTCTCATTATCGTTAGTTACTGACGTATTTAAGTATAAAGTGTAGGAACGGAGTTGTCAGAAGTTGCCTCTATTTACAATTGAAAAACGAGTCTATTCAGTATTGCGAAAGGTCTGTTTTCGAATGAAAAGCTATTTTAAAATGTAAATAACTGGCAAAGTACGACAAATCCGTTTTTTCTTTTTAAAATTAATATTCAGGACCAGTGTGTTAATATCGAGACTTTACTTAGTGTTACAAACATGTCATTCGTTCCTCATATTGGTCCCGCTTTTACATAATAAATATCTCACATATTACGACAATTCCATTTTTCATTTTATTCTTAAATATGTCGATAATGTGCAATTGTATGCTTCAAGTTCTAAACATTCCTTTCGCGATGCAAAATAGACTGATTTTTAAAAAGTAAAATTCTCACAATATACTACATTTCCTTTGTTTCATTTGAAACTTAAATATGTCAGATCCTCACAAGTCTACTCAGCTTCCGAACACTCCTTTTGGCATCCTATTTGGAAACAATCTTCATTTTAAATACTTCAAAATTTACAACAAATCTGTTATTTCATTTTATATTTAAATATGTTAGTAATTAATATTTAGCATGGGTCAGCTTAATCTTTGAGACAGTGCTTTTGCAACTATTACTTACAAATATATTACAATGCTCGACTATTCAGTTCTTTTACTTCAATCTTACATATCTATCGATCAAGAGCCTATTCCTCTTCCAAGCAAACATCTTCGAAGCATCCAAGCATATTATTTATAATTTTATTTTAGTGGTGAAATGCCAATCGGTTTCCGTTATATCTGGGTGTAAAATTGAATTTAATACAGCTGCGGCTAGCTTGTCGTGAGTTTAATTTTGTTGGTTGGGCCGTAAGTAATAGTAAGAGGGATATGCTTCTTACTTATGTTATTTGTAATGTGATATCAAAATTAATTAAACATGTGACCTTAGCAGTAACTATCATTTATAATTTTGTTATATTTTTATGCATCTTTTACTTCTAAAGATTTGAGAAACTTTCTTCTTCTCGTGCTAAAGCAAGTACTTCAACTAATAAAATATAAACAATGTTAAGTGAGGCAAGTTCAAACCATCATATCTTTCACTTACGAGCCACCACCACTAAAAATTTTACTTTCTGCTCTACCTAGAACATTGTTGAGCTTGCTTGGTAAGAACTAAAATATATTTAATTTGTATTTAGTTTAACGTTGCTCGTCCAATGTCGTTTTCATTGATAATGACACCAGTGACCCCCATGACGTGTAAAGCAGCCGTTGGTTCTCCTGTAACCTATTTTATAATTACTTGTATATATGATTAATATTTTTCGAAAGCAAATGTAACGTTACTTGTTTGAATAAATCAGGGGTGTAGTAAGCAGTTTTAAGTAGGAGGGGTCCTTCGTTTTTGAGGGGGGCCAGCTACAATGTATAAAACAACAATTATACATATCCTGAGTTAGTATTTTTTGAGGCCTGGAAAGTCCGAAAGTTTTGGTTTCCTTCTGAAACGTTAGATTATTATTATTATTATTATTATTATTATTATTATTATTATTATTATTATTATTATTATTATTATTATTATTATTATTATTATTATTATTATTATTACTATTATTATTACTGCTTTTTCTCCATAAATCTTGTTCCAAGTAGTTTTTACTACGTTTCATCAAGAACTACTGAACCGGACTAAACATTATACTTTTTTGTATAATTATTTCAGTTTAAGCCCTTGTTCACACAGCCTATCTATAAAGGTTACCACGAAAGCTATGTCGCTTTTCCTCCCAACTCTTTCAAACATCGATGTAAAGCTCTGGCTGACTAACCGGAAGATTAAAGTTACTCCCCATCAGAATCGACGATCCTCTGCCAACGTTCTGGGAGACCATGGATTCCATCGCGGTAGAATTTCGTGGAGCGTGAAGAATTTGTAGTGGCATCCTCAAATATACTTTCAAAGGGGTGGAACAAGTGATAATCGTACGGTGCAATATCAGGGGAGCGTAACCGATGAACAGTATTTTCCATTCAAGCAGTGGAATGGTGTCAAGGGTCATCCTTATCAAGTGGGGATTAGCGTTATCCTGTAACAGTAGGACCCCTTAGTGGTTTAGAACTACTGGCTCCACATCCTTGAGTTTCCTTGGAGACGACTCCACTGCTGACAGAGCAGAGTTGCATTGATGCTCTTACCAACTGATAGCAGTTTAAGGTGTACGATGCAGCGAGCACTCCACCCAACACACAATACAACTTTCTTCTGGTGCAATCTTGGTTTCGACTCTTTTGGAACAGGTTAATGGATGCTGGCCACTGATGGCGTCACCGGTGAGCTTCATTCAAGACCCACTTATCATCACATGTCAACACCCTGTTCAGAAATGGCTCCTTCGTCAGACGAGATAGCAAAAAAAAAAAAAAAAAAAAAAAAAAAAACAGGTCTCCGTTCACGTTTTCTACTGGCACGGAGTTTAATTATGCGGAGGGTTGCGATGTAACTTGTAGTGTATCCACAGTTGATGGAGGTGGTGCCGAATGATTTCTTCACTCGTATTGAATTGTAGTCCCAGTTCCTCACACGTCTGGCACTGTTAGCCTAAATTGCTGCTTGATCTTCCGGCAAGTGATGCGTCTTCGAGTGTTTCGTCACCGTCCTTTAAACTTGTTAAGCTACCACTGCACTATCCACTGCACAAAAGGCCTGACATATTTTCTATTTCAGTGCAGTGTCGTATGACCCCAGTGTGAACTTCAACAAAAAGCACGCCCTAATGATTCTGTGAAGGTCCTATATTCGCTCTGTCCCTACGCAAGTTCACGGAATAACTGTACTGTCACAACCACATAGTACGGTACACCAACAATTGATCTTCGGCTTTTCTCCATTCGCATTCAACTCACGGTGTGAGCGTCAATGGATCACATACCTGCACAAAAAGAGGCAACACATTCTTGGCTACTTTTATACATAAGACTGACATTTTGAATTGTACTTAATTTCTCTATTTCCGGAAGGAAATATTTTTTTTTATTATTCGTCACTAAAAAAATAATTACTTTATTAACAGCAATATATCCTGTTACAAATCGAGTAGCATTAATAAGAGCGAATGAATTCCGAACTGAAAAACTGAAAAAAAATATTATTTTTATCTAAATTTTCCACCTGATAAAAAAATTTTAAACAACAGTAGTTTCATTTAAAAAATATATAATATGGTTACTAATTAGTTTTTTAAATCTTGCATTTGAAGTACATTGTAACTGAAAAAAATAAAACGGAGTAAATTGAAGATTTCGGGTCAAAAACCCAAGTCCAAAAAGTAAGAGTGTAAAGGAGATGGCTTCACAAGGATTTCTCGCCTTCTTATTTTCTTAAAACTTGCACTTTCTTGACCGAAAATAAATAGACGCTTTTTTGTTTCTTTCGCGAAATAAGTTGAGGGCAAAGCGCTTTTTTTAAAAAAAGGACGTCGTGTTTAATAGGGCCACTTTAAGTAAATGAAACTATGTTTGTTTCAAAGTAATGAAGTAATTAACAATAATTCGACAACTATATAACTTCGTAATAGCATTAACGATACAAGTTATAGCACATTTAAAGCACATGTCTTAGAGAGATTATATTAAATAAACATTACATTTTTTAAATAGAAGTAGGGATGTGAGTAACGGTTAGAGATTTAGGGCCTTATGCAGAGTCGTTATGACTGGTGATTAGTGTCATACTACAGAGTTCGACTAACATATGTTTCCTGCAGTAGTCAGGCTTTTAGTGTGATTCTAATCATATTTCAAAACGGCTCTGCATAAGGCCCTTAATTTCTATTCAGAAGTTTAAATAGTCTCTTTAGAGTCCTAATAATTTGGTTTAATTATCCACCCTGTAATGTCATTATCTGTTGCCCGGAGGATGCTGAGTGTCATGACACCTTCTGCTTAGCTGTCAGCTCCAACGGTAATTTTAGGAATTACTCTTCATGCCTTTGAAAGCTAGGGGTTGGGCTGAATATAATAGTTCGGAATGGGATAGGTACAACATCGCCTAAAACTGGAGGCAAAATTGGTTGAGAATTATTTTTACAATTTTTGATATTTGTGATTTCCAAGTAGAATTAACCGTCAAGTTACTTCCAGAATTGTCATTTAGAATAATTCATTGTAAAAAACAATATATACATATCTATTTGATATTGGAGTTATATATATCTTCTTATTGTTAATTGTGTTTGGATAAAAAACATATGGACGTGTTTCATTATTCTCGGCCATTTTGATTGAGATCATGTGACACTCGGTCAGTAAGGTGGTTCACTTCGTGGTTGATTTTTGATAGATCTCCTACTATTCAGTTTATAATGTATATTGGTAACTTATTTTTATAGATTTCCAAGTTAATGTTTTTATTTTGCTTCTATTTTTTAAGTTTGTTGTATAGAGAACAAGTTTTTCATTATTGAAGAACAGTTTGTATCAGTTGTATCGAGAATTCACTTAGTTAGATTTTGAGTACAGCTCTATCTCACACAGCTATTTTCCAAACACACATTTCGTCCTACTTTAAGGACCCGATTTCAATTGTAAATTTCAGACAAATTAGAAAATTCCATTCTTTTATTTTAGTCTTAAGTCGGCAACTTACGATCAGCAAACGTCTACATGATCCTCGAAATACCCGTTTCACTCTACTTAATAGATTGGCTATTCAGTTGTAAATATATGGTACTTCACGACAATTCCATAATTTAATTTTATTCCTGAATATGTCTTATACTAAAGATCTGCAAAGGTCTGCTTCAATTTCCAACACTGATAAGTAGTTTCACTTTTGGAATATATACATCATACAATGTGACAATAACGTTCTTTTATCTTATTCGTAAATATTTCGGTAATTAACTGTCAGCGAGAGCATGCGTGATATTGCATTCAGCCGTTTTGCGCTACTCAATTGATTTAGTTACCAATTGTAAATATCTGACACTTTACGAAGAATCCATTCTTTTATTTTATTTTTAAATATGTCGCAAAAAAAGCGATAATCATGACTTTGTTTAATCGTGCTAACAGACTTTACGCCCTAGTTTATGGGCTCACTTTCCAATTGTAAATATTTGAGAATTTACGACAATTGTGTTCTCTCATTTAATTCTTAATTACGTCGGCAACCACCGATCAGCAAGACTTTGGTTCGCCTTCCAAACATACCTTTAGCCCTGTCGGGCTCAATCGCTAGTGACTTGTAAATATCTGGCAATTTAGGACAATTACATTGTGTTTTCATTCAAAAATAGTTCAGTATATAACAACCAACAAGAGTCCGCTTCCTCTTTGAAACACCTTTTCCCACTTTCGAAAAATAAATATCTTGTATGTACGAGTGTTCCGTTCTTTCATTTTATAGATATATATGTCAGCAATAAAAATCAGAACTTTTGCTCGTATACACTCTTCTCGACCTATTGAATGGTACAATTTTTAATTTGACATGTATGAAATTTTCTTACAATTCTGTTCTTTCTCTTGTTTCTTAAAATATCAGTGGTTCATAATAGAAAAACTCCCTTCGTACTACTGAATATTCTTGCTCTTCAAATGTACTTGAGAACAACTTACAATTCCCTTCTGTCAATTTAAACTTAAATATCTCAGTAACAAACTATAATTGAATGTCCGTTTCATCATCTATATTCTTTATTTGCCTTACTGCATAGAACTACTTTAAAGTTGTAATACCTGACACTTTACGAAGGATCCATTTTTTCTTTTATTTTTAAACAAGTCGCAAAAAAGCTATAATCATGACTTTATTGGTGCCAACAAACCTTTCGCCCTAGTTTATGGGCTCACTTTCAAATTGTAAAAAATTGAGAATTTACGACAATTCTGTTCTTTCATTTAATTGTTAATTACGTCGGCAAATACCGATTAGCAAGAGTTTACTTCAGCATCCAAACACCCAGTTCGCCCTACTGAATACTGGTTTCCCTATAATAGAATGGTAAATATCTGAAAATTTAAATATTATTGCATTATTTCAATTTATTCTAAATACGTTCCTTAACTAACGATCATCAAGAGTCTGATCTATTTGACAAAATAAACCTTTCGCACGACTCATTCGAGTTGATTTTCAACTATATTTATCTCACAATTTACGCCTGTTCTGCTCTGTAATTTAATTACTAAACATGTGGGAACTAAACTATCTGCATGAGTCTAATTAATTTTCAAAACACTGCTTTTTCCCTATTGTATGTATTCACTTTTCAATTGTAAATATCTGAATATTTACAATTATGTTCATTCATTTCATTTTTATATATGAAAACCACTAAGAATCAGCAAGTGCCTACTTCATCTACACAGCTTTCCTTTAGTTTTACAGAATGCTCTTACGAATAATAATTATCTGACAAATTACGACAAATTCTTTGTCTTTTCATTTTTAAATATGTTGGAAAATGCCTATTAATAAGAGTTTACATTAGCTTTCAAACACTCCTTTCGCACAATATACTGGTAACACTCTCGAATTTTAACCATCTCACAAATTGCGACAATTCAGTTATTTCATTTTCTTCATAAGTTTCTTGACATATTGAATGGTAATATCTCAGTACAATCGATCAGCAAGACTCGCTTTTCAATCGTTATTGACAAACAATTTACGTCAATTCCGTTTTTTCACTTTATAATTAAATATATCAGTACCTAACTATAATGAGAGTCTCTTTCATTTTCCGAGGTATTTTTTAGCCATACTGAACAGACTCACACTCCAATTGTAAATATGCGACAAATATCAAATCCGTTATTCCATTTTAATTCCAAAGTGTCATTTACTTACGGGCACAAGAGTCTGCTTTATATACCAAAACAACATCTTTCTTTGTACTCAATGGGCTAGCTTTTTAACTATAAATATGTGCCAATTGCTGTGTGTTTCATTCTTTCATTTCATGCTTTATTGTGTGAGTAACTTCCGATCAGCAAGGGTATGCTTGAGCTGACAAACACTCCTTTCTCTCTGCTTAAGTTACTTCCTTTCAAATATAAATATCTAACAATTTTCTAGAATTGCGTTATTTCTTTTTATTCTTATATATGTCGGGTAATAACGAGCAGCAACATTTAGTTTCAAGATCCAACAAACCTTTCGCCGTACCGAATACATTAACTCAATAGTTTTCAATATGAGAAAATTTACAATTGATTCATCGAATTGACAAATATGTGAGTAACTAAAGATCAGCAAGAGTCTGCTTTGTTTTCTAAAGTGCTTTTCGCCCTACCGCTTGAACACTTTTCAGTTGTAATTATTTGACGTTTTACGACTAATCTCTTTTTTCATTTTATATGAAAAATTGTAAGTAAGTGACGTACAATAGTTCTAAGTACCTCAGTTTCCACACACTCTTTTGACTCTATGTATTTGGATCGCTCTGCAATTGAAAACCTACAAATTACAAGAATTCTGTGAATCTATTTATTCTTAAATATGTCAACAAACGATCAACAAGAGTATGCAATTTACTACTAACCCAATTTTCGCTTTATTGAATGAACCCACATATCAATTGTAAATATCTTTCAATTTACGTGTATTGAGTTCGCTATTCTTACTGCGTCATTTCATTCTTAAATATATCAGTAATCAATCAGCAAGGGTGTGCTTAATATTCCAAACGCTCCTTTCACCTTCGTAAATTGACTCATTCCGGTCTTTCATTTCATTCATATTTATGTCCATACCTACCGAGCAGCAAGGTTTACTTCAGCTTTCAAAAACTCATTCCCACGGCTGGGTTTACTCACATTACAATTGTAAATGTCTAATAATTTTCGAGAATTCAATCTTCTTTTTATTGTAAAATAGTTGAGTAATTAACTACCATGAAACTCTGCGTTCTACATATCTTTTGTCCTCCTGAATGGACTAATATTTCAAATGTAAACGTCTGTTAAATTGTCACAATTTGTTCTCAAATATTTGAGGAAATAACGATCATCAAGGGTATGCCATATTTCGCCCTACGAAATATACTTGCTTGTCAATTCTATATGAGAAACAATTAAGGATTATTCCGTTTTTTCACTTTACACAAACATGAGAGCAGCCAACGATAATGAGAGTCTACTCAATTACCGATCTTTCTTTGGTGCTACTCTTTAGAACAATTTCTCAATTGTAAATATCTATCAAATTATGAGACCTTAGGTATTTCAATTTATTATTAAATATGCCAGGAAAAAACCAACACAAAGGTTTGCAGCATCTTTCAAACACACGTTTCACTCTACCGATTTTTCGCACGGTTCGGAGTTAGACGAAAGAAATGGTCGGAAGGTCAAGCACGAACTTGCCGTTCATTTTTTACATTGTTAGGCATCAAATAAAAGAACGGAATAGTCTTACATTGTAAGATAATTGATTCGGAAAGTGGCGAAAATTGTGCATCAAACATAAGCAGTCTTTTATGATCCTTACCTATTTACAAATTTAAAAATAAAACTAAAATGATATGGGCATAAGGACCAATCATTGATTGTTTGGCCACTCAGGGCCCTTTTTTAAAGTAGCCGAAAATAGTGATATTGTGGATTTTGATCAATATGGCTGAAACTGTGATATGTTCTGGATGATGTGATCACGAGAAAAGATCTGAAAAGATCTATAACCATATGGTTACTAGAGAGTCGCCCTTGGAGATGAGAAGGTAACGGTATTGTGAATTTATGTGGAATTGCTTGTTTCCGTAATATGTTGTATATATTATGACCAGGGTCCGGATATTGTTGACAAGTCAACTTTCTTCTGTTACGCATATGAGAAGGCAAGTTCAAGTTAAAACGTTATCCATCTACTCTAGGTTCTAAAAATATAGTTTTTTAGGATCAACTTTTGGTCTCTTTTTGCTGTTTTGAAATTTTAGGTCATTTTTTGTAATATTTTAAGATAACTTTTAGGTCACTTATGGTCTTTTTATTCCTTTTTTCTAAATAAGGAAATCTTTAAATGAACACAGTTTACGGATGTGGATAAGACGAAATTGAATAATCTCTTATCTTACTTCCTGACTATTGGAGTGGAAAAACTGCATTCTTAACAAGCTAATGAAAACTAAACTGTAGCTGGTTAACGAAACGCCGGGGTTGGTAGGTGGCCAAACCGATAGTTTTGGGTTATTGACCACAAAGAATGTGATCACTTGAATAACTAAAAATGCACTAGAAGGCGTACAAGGACTTTAAACGTGTTTTTATCCATTATTTTCATGTAGTCTAAACTTGCAAAGTTTTATTGTTTAAGAGTGCTTCCTAGTTTCAACTCGGGAGTGAACTGACGCTTTCAATACTTACAATGCCGTACAATGGACTGGTCAATGGACATAAGTGATCAATGGACTGCAACTAACTGAAACAAAACTTTTTGAATATGAGTGAGAAATGTTAATTAAAAATCCAATGGATATTTAAAAATGTCAATGTTTAATGAAATAAAAGTTTAAGAAAACGTAAGTTTTAAGGTCAATCTTTGTGATTATTAGGGTCATTTTACAGGAAATTTAGTGTCATTTTATAGGTCACTTTTTAAATTTTTTTAGGTCAACAAGATCCGGGCCCTGATTATGACAATAAGGAAAAGTCTTCACGGGCACAACTCCTACGGAAGGACCATTTGGCTCCTGCGAGACAACTGTTTTGAAAGCATCCGAAAATAGTGATCTTATGGAATTCTGTGAATATGTTGTAAATATTATATTCCTAAGAAAAGTTTTTAATGGACACAACGACTAATCACAGACCGTTTGACCACTACGAGTACACTTTTTTGATAGCAGGCGAGACGAAGATACTGAAGTTCTGTATTTCGGTCAAACTGAGAGAAACTGTGATATGTTGTAGAGATTGTCATCTTGGAAAACAGTCGCAATGAAACTAACTACAAATCACTAACCGTTTGGTCACTGCAGGGCTACTTTCTTAGAAAACAGAAGAGTATAACGATGTTATGGGTTTCAGTAAGATTGAGTAGCATTGAAGAACTCATCATGATAATAAGTCTTAATGGGCACCACTATCGAATTATGACCCTTTGGCCACTACAGGCTCAGATTTTCTTAAAACAGAAGAGTATAATGAATTTTTTTTTTATTTCAGTGTAACTGAATTAATTTGTGATATGTTGAAAGTCGTGATCCTGAGAAAAAATGTCTAGGACATTCTAGGGTTTCCTTTCTCTCGCAATACGAGCATGTGAATTTTATCTACCGGTATGCTTAAATAATATTGCCGCTACTCTCCCCACCCCTTTTTCGGGTTGTGTGATAGTACGTTTTATAATTTTAAAATTCTACTAGAATTCCAGGAATCCTTACATACTTCTGTTTTAAAACTAGGCCACGTTGTTGTCAAATGGTGACTGATTGTGTTTGTGTCCATTAAGACATTTTCTCATGATTACAATATCTAGAACCTATCACGATTTCAAGCAATTCCACCAACTTCCAGAATACTATTACCTTCGGTTAATTTTTTTAAGTGGCCCTGTAGTGGGCAAGCAGTCATTGCTTGGGTTCGTTTTGAGACTTTTGTCTGGTACAGAATATCTACAAAATATCAAAAATTCATCAATTCCACCGAATAAAGTTTCCTTCTGCTGTTTTGAAAAAAGTGGTCGTGTAGTGGCCAAAGGGAGAGTGATTGTTGGCTGTGCTAATTGAAACATTTTCCCTCGATCACAGCAATTACAACATATCAGAGTGTCACAGATTTTCAACGAAATCCACAATATTAGGATTGTCTGTTGCTTTTAAAAAAGTAGATCAGGAATGGCCAAAGGATCAGTAATTTTTAATTATAACCGTTGACTTTTCCTCAGGAACACTATATGTACAGCATATCACGGTTGTAGACATTTTAAACGAGTTTCAGAATGTCGTTTTCAACGGTTGTTTTCAAGAAAGTGGCCCTGTAGAGACAAAACGGACAGTGATTTCTGCTTGTGACTATTGAGACTTTTTCCCAGAAACAACATATCTACATGATATCACGGTTTCAAGCAGTTCCATGAGAATCCAATTTCCGTAAGGATTGTGCGGTGTCCTTTCTCATTTCGAATTGGGCGTTGGCCCTATAACTGATTTTCGCAAAACCGATAAAAACCGTATTCCCGACTTTAGTCATCTTTGCATGGGCAAAGTTTAGTTTCTTTAAAGTGGCCCTTTTAATCAAGGGTGCAATTTTTTGAAAAGGGGCCTTTGCCACCGCAACCTATTTCCCGAAAGAAAAAGATACGTGTCGATTTATTTTCAGTCTTGTATATATTACCAAGTTTTAGGGGAATATTATGAAGAAAATTATTATTTATATATAAACGTTCAAGCTGGTCCTTTGGGGAAAAGGAAGTCATTTGGGGGAGGCTGGCCCCGTTGGGCCCCCTGTGCCTACACCGTGGGTGAGATAAAAAGCAATGCATCCGTTCTCACTGTCATGGCACCAAGGCAGGGGGTTCCTCACACCCTTTTTTATACTAGTCACTTTGACCAAGGTGGATAAAACAAAGATCAGCAGTGTGGCAAGAATAAAAACATCTAGAATCGGTTTTCTTTTATCTTCATTAAAATAATTATAATAAATACCAACTTCCACTTATACAATCCAAATATTCCGCGAGAGTCGATGAATGC
Organism: Thermobia domestica; assembly: GCF_964235325.1. Lineage (NCBI taxonomy): Eukaryota > Metazoa > Arthropoda > Insecta > Zygentoma > Lepismatidae > Thermobia > Thermobia domestica. Next base: position 85,051,694 of record NC_137465.1, on the reverse strand, counting down.
TTTCACATTGTAATTGAATCTGGAATACTATCACGAAATCTTTGGTGTATCGTTACTTTTGCTTAGTGCAACAACCTCTAAATTGTGATTAATAAGTGTACTTATTACAAGTAAAATATCGTTCGAATCAGGGTTACCTTTGATGAAAAATATGAAAAAAATGTGGCATTCGTTAGTGCATCATTAGGACTTCTAGAAGGAAATAAGAGTTTGTTTGAAGTTTTACATTTCTGAAATTGTCCCCCCGAAAAAAAAAATGAATAAATCCCAAAATAGCGTAACACTACCATTAGTGTTCAGTACGTTTAAAAAAACTGACGATGCACATACGATTGCCGTTAACCTATGTAACCTATCTATGTGTTACTATAAAAATTTGATATTTCTGAAATCGGACCACCCACCGAATATCTTGAAGATTTCCACAATAGGGTAGTACTAACTTAGTTCTTAGTTCATTTTAGTGCACGAGTAATGCACTAATGATGTGATAAGTTTGGTGAAAATCTGTCTGTATAAAGACGGGTGGCGAGCAAACTTCATATGATGAAAGGCCCCACCACAAATCTTCAAATACTAGTAAACTCTGATAGCACTTACGTTAGTTTTTAGTGCAGTAACGTGCAATATCGATGCACTTTCGATTGACGACGATTGGTGTAATTTGAGAGGTGAGGGGCCAACATCAAACACGTTAGTTGATGGTTTGTTCATGGTAGATTGCGAAAGTTTAAAGCCACTTTTCTCGGAATACTGAGAGGCCACAATTTTCTGTAAAATGTTGTGCAAAAGTGTACAACATTAATACATTATTTTAGTCAACTTAAGTAATCTATATAAAGATTCCGCACTCGAAGTTAAAGGTTGGGTTCGGAATTTTGGAGCTAATTTTCTCGAAGGGGTACGAAATTATTTGAATGGTGTACAAAATTCTACGGGAGGTATACAATATATTGATAACACTCTTGACTTTCCGTACGGTTCCGAGTTAGAGAAAAGGAATGGTCGGAAGATCAAGCACGCACTTGCCGATCGTTTGTTACATTGTTAGGAATGAAAATAGTCCTACATTGTAAGATAATAGATTGGGAAACTGGCGAAGGTGTTGTTTGTAAGATAAGCAGTCTTATGATACAAATTTGAAATATAATTAAAGAACGGAATTATTGTAGATTGTATAATATTTATACAAGGTGATCGTTTTTTGCCAACATATTTAAGAATAACATGAAATCACGGTATTGTCGTAACTTGTTATATCTTGAAAAATGTAAAGTTATTCATGTCAGTGGCGCAAGCGAAAATTTCGCTAAATGGAATAGGCTCTCATTAACGCTAATTACTTACATATTTAACTATAAAGTGAGAGGAAAGAAATTGTCATAAATTGTATGTCATGTACAGTAGGAAAGTGAGGGTATTTAGTTATGCGAGAATTGTGTTTTCGTATAATAAATCGGACTCTTGTTGATCGTTAGTTAGAATAAAATGAAATATAGGAATTGTCCAAAATCTCCATATACTTACAAGTGGAATGTTTCTTAAGTGAAGCATTCTCTTGCTGGTGAGTAGTTGCGACATTATTTAGAATGAAATAAAAGAAGGGAATTTTCGTCAATTCTCGGAAACCATTAAAATCGCGTCTCTGCAGTAGAAGGAATGTGTGTTACAAACTGAAGCATAATCTTGATAATCGTTGTTTTAGAACTTAAGTTTAAAAGGAAAAAACGGAATCGTCGCAGTGATATTTAGAATTGAAAATTGAATACATTTATTCCAACGAATGCAGTGTTCGGAAGATTAAACAGACTTGTTGATCCTTCGTTACTGACAGATTTACCTTTAAAACAAGAGAACGGATTAGTCGTAACGTGAGATATCTACTTTGAAATTGATTGTATTTTGCAGGGCGTAATGTGTTTTTACAATATGAAGCAAACTCTCGCTAATGTTACAATATTAAATATTTAAGAATAAAATGAAAGAGCGGACTTGTCGTAAAATCATTATACAATTGGTAAGTGTAGGGTCAGTAAAGTAAAACATAGGTTTGGAGGATCTTTAGCTACTGACATATTTAAGAGTGAAATAAACTGTTGCTGATCGTTAGTTGCCCACATATATAAGAAGAACATGAATGAATGCAAACGTACCAAAATGCCACAAATCTACAATTAATAACCGAGTCCTTTCAGTGAAGTGATTTGAATGATTGGAAAATTAAGCACACTAATGATGACTGCAAAATGTTTAAAAATAAAAATAATAACGAAATGTAAAAAACTGTTATATAGAACTGAAAAGCGAGTCTACTCAATATGGCAAAGAGAGTGTTGGGAAGTAATAGCACATTGTTGATGCTCGTTACCTTACTACATATTCAAGAATAAAATGAAGGTATACAATTTTCGTACATTGTGTGCTATTTACAATTGAAAAATTAATCCAGTACGGTAGGGCCAAAGGAGTGTTGGATAAGGAAAAAATTCTTGCTGATGGGTAATTGCGGACACACTAGAATAGATTTATTAAATAACCCTATTGTCGTAAATTGGTAGATATTTACAACTGAGAAGATGCGATAAGTACGGCAGAATAACAGTTCTGAATATTAAAAATACTCTCATTATTCTGTTACTTCCATCTTTAAGTATTAATTAAAGAACGTTATTGTCGTATATTATCTGTCATTTACAATAGAAACGTATGTATTCGGTAAGTGAAAATTATGTTTTCGTATATAAAGTTTATTCTTGATTATCGTTAGTTGTTGACATATCTAAGTAAAATGAGAAAAAGAAACACGTAAATTAAAAGATATAATAGGTGAAATGTTAGTCCATAGAGAAGGGCGAAAGGTGTGTTCTGATCTTAAACCTGGCTCTTGATAATCATTAGTAACGGAACTTATTTAGATTAAAATGAACTAATACATAATCAGAATGACGCTAGAAATGAAAATAGTCAAAACTTAGAATTGAAAAGTGAGTAAATTCACGTCGAAACTAGTGTTGGTGGTTGTTAGTAACACATATAAGAGAAAAAATCAATGAATGGAATTGAAAAAGTTTGACATATTTACGATTGGCATGTGAGTCTATTGAGTAACGTCAAAGAGAGGCTGGAAGATGAAGAAGGTTCTAGATCGTTAGTTTCTAACATATTTAATAACAAAATGAAATAACGGAATTGTAATTTTTTAGATATTTACAATTGGAATCTGTCTGTTAAATAGAAGACAGAGAAAGAAGACTTTTAAAACTGAGGTATACTTTTGCTGATCGGTAATTGTCGACATAGTTTAGAAAGAAATAAAAAAAAAATCGTCTTAAAAAGCCGATATTAAGAATTGAATAGTTATTCCATTCCCAAACGGGAAACGTGCGTTTGAAAGATTAAGCAGACTCTTGCATGATAAAAGCATTGCAAATTAAAAGGAGTCTATACAGTAACGTAAAAAGGTTGCTTAGAACCTGAGGTACTCAGGCTGATTGCTTGTTTCCGATATATGTAATAATAAAAAGAAAAAACGTTAATAGTCGGTAATTGACATATATTCACAATTGAAATCGCGTCAATTCTGTATTCTGAAAGGAGTGTTTGGAAACCTACCAGACTGTTGTTGATCATTACTTCAAGACTTATTAAAGAATAAAATAAAAAGAAACCGAATTGTCGTATTATGCCACACATTTACAATTCAAAACTGGTCTACTCAGTATGGCGAAAGAAGTGTTTGGAAAGTAAAGTCTAGCTAATCGGTAGTTGCAGATATAATTAAGAATAAAATAAAATAACAGAATTATAGCAAATTCATTGATAAAAACAATTGATTATTTGTTGTATTCAGTCGGGCAAAAGAATTGTTGGGTTGATAAAATAAACTCTCAGTATCTTCAGTTACTGACATATAAGGAAAAGGGAAAGAACGAAATTGTCTGGAGTGCTTGGATAATTAAGCAAACTCTCCCCGCTCGTTTGTTACTGACTAACGTGCACTAACGATGCAATTTTATTTGGCGATGCAATTTTCTCGAATTGGAAGAGGTACGAAATTATTTGAATGGTGTATAATATTCTCCGGAGGGTGTACAACATTCTACGGGACATTGAATCATAACCACTAATTATATGTCTCATATTGCTAATCGGCACTCCAAGTTCATGTTTTGCTTACAGCAGACACCATACTTTTAAGGCCATTTTTTTTAAAATACAGTGTATAGAAATTTGTACGATATTCGCATATTACTTTTAGCTACCTAAATCTCGGATCTGGTGATTCCGCAGTCGAACGCCAAGTTTGTGTGCGGAATTTTAATCGCAAATTTCTAGAAACAAGTGAGTGTACAATGTGTTCAAAAGACGTATAAACTTTGTACTACATAATGAAAATGATTAATATGTGATTTGCCGATTCCGGACTCCAAGCTGACGGACCGTTATTAAACGTTTAATATAGTGTTGATACATTTAAGTCCATTATACACACGCATTCTTTACTTTCAAAGATTTTGCATAAATATTGCATTACCATTGCAAAGCCCAATTCGGCCAAAGTGTATTTATTTAGTTTTTGCCGTTCACTCTTGCCGTACATTCTTGTTTCACTGTTTGAAATGTACTAAAATACACTTAATAATTATTTCTAGAAGTGTTACAAATCTCTGCAATAAACTTAATCAAAAGTTGGCAATTGTGCAAACATAAATAAACGTAGAAAAAGCAACAGATATAAGCAAACATTATATCGGAAATGCAAGGGATGGGCGTGGGGACCCATTTTTTATAACGCTTCTTTCTCTGATAGTAAAATTCGTCAAAGTTTGAAAATTGTTGTTCAAATTTGATCAAACGATGATCAAAGTATTGGAATCAAAAAATTTCGAAACTGACATAATTTGGAGCTAGTGAGTACTTACTCCCCATACACGCTATATTCTTCCCCATACATTTATATTTGGTCTAGGAATTAATTCGTGCGGTTGGTACGCACACATTGAAGCTGTAGTACGAACACAAAAAACATAAATACCTTAAGAAAAATATTGTCCATCGCTAGCTACCACTTTCGCCCATCTGTCAGGCAAAGTACGGATTCTGTGACGAAAGAAGTCCTCATCCTTGGAAGCGATCCAGTCAGAGACCCATGTTTCGATATCTTCTGAAGAAGTAAACTGCTGTCCAATCAAATCGTTGTTCATGCAATCGAACAAGTAGTAGTCCAAAAGAGCAACGTCTGGTGAATACGGCGGGTGGGGTAAAACTTCCCATCTGACATTTTCTAAATAGGTTTGCACCGGTTTTGCGACATGTGGGCGAGCGTTATCATGTTGAACAAAAAGTTTATCATGTCTGTTCTCCCATTCAGGTAGTGTTCTGGCCAGAGCTTGCTTCAAACGCATTAATTGTCGTTGATAACGCTCTCCATTCATAGTTTCACGCGGTTGCATGAGCTCATAGTACACCACACTTTTTTCGTTTAGGGTTCTCGTAATGGATCCACTTCTCATCACCCGTAATAATTTGATGCAGAAACCTCTTTCTGCTCTGTCGTTGAAGCAGCAATTTGCAAATGGTTTTTCGTCTTTCAACGTCTGTGTCTTTCAATTCATGTGGAACCCAATGTGACATCTTTTGAATCATTCCCATGGCTTTCAAGCGTTTGGAGACTGTTGTTTGATCAACGCCTAATGCTGCTAGAAGTTGTTCCTGCGTTAGACACGAATCCTGCTCGAGCAATGCTGTCAATTCTTCGTCTTGAAATTTTTTTGGCTCTCCAGCTCTTTCTTGGCCTGCCAAGCCGAAATCACCACTTCTAAACCGTGCAAACCACTTCTGACACGTTCGCTCAGCTAGAGAATGGTCACCATACACTTCCACCAAAATACGATGACTTTCAGTCGCACATTTCTGCATGTTAAAGTAATGCAGCAGGACACCCCGCAAAAACACTTTATCAGGCACAAATTGCGCCATGTTCACTTAACTACAAACTGGTGTTTTTGACGCTTTAATCCACTGCCCTATACTACGAACGATACGCGATGACAGGGGTTTGCAACACATGTGTGGATACACGGAACTGTGGGACGCTTCGTTCGTTGCGCCATCTCTTGTCCATCCGCACGAATTAATTCCCAGACCAAATAGCTTTATTTAATTAGTAATGTTGATGATACGTAGGTGAGGCCGCCTAGTATACAGTTAACTCACTATTAAAAAAAAAAAATTGTTAGTAACGCTTTCTGTTAAAAATAGTTGCTCATACCAGATCAAACGCTTCTAAAGAAAAATTCGAATCAGAGGTAAAGGGTCTCTGGGTCCCCATTTCATAACCCTTATATCTCAGTTAGTAAAGTTTAGAAAAGGATAAAAATTGTTTATCAAACCTGATCCAAAGATGATCAAATATTGGCGTCAAAAATTTCAAAGTGGAGGTAAAGGGGGGCCAGCGTGCAGTTAGCCCACCCTACTAGAAAAAGCTTATATTTATGTTACTGACGATGATCAAACGTTAGAAATTGTTGATCATTCCTGATCAAACAATGATCAAACTATTAACATTAGAAAAGATCGTATCGGAGGTGAAGGTGGGGTTGGCCCCTTATTTTAACGTTTATACCTTTATTAGTATGGTTGATCTAACGATTGGCATCGAAAAATTTCGAATCGGAGGTGAAGCAGGGACCAGCGTGTAGTTACCCCCTACTGAAAATAGCTTACATTTTTTATTATAGTAACGCTGATCAAAGGTTGAAAATTGTTGATCATACATGATCAAACGATTATCAAACTATTTACATAAGAAATAATCGGATTGGAGGAGAAGTGGGGCTTGTCACCCTGTATTTTAACCGTTATATCTCTGTTAGTATAGTTGATCAAACGTTGAGAATTGTTGATCAAACATGATCAAACGACGATTAGCACCGAGGAATTTCGAATCCGGGGCCACCGTGTAGCCCCGCTACAAAGGACTTATATTTATATCAGTAACACTGATCAAACGTTAAAAATTATTATCATACCTGATTAAACGACGATCAGAGGATTTACATTATGATAATTTTAGTTTATCTCGAGGTGGGGCTAATTGCGCGCCGTTGAATTTTGGAGTATAAAGAACAGTATTGATGTTCGTTAGTTACTGAACTATTTTTAAGTAAAACCTAAAAAATGGACTTCTCAAAATTTATCAGATATTTACAATTGAAAAGCTAATAAACTCAGCAGGGCGGAAGGTGTTTTTGGTGTGAAGCAGAATCGTGCTCATCGTTAGTACTTTCTCGATGATCGTTAGTTACGCAATTATATTAGAATAAATTAGATAATGCTGTCTATGTAAATTGGCAGATAATCACAATTGAAAACGAGTATATTTATTACGGCGAATCTAGTGTTTTTATACTAAACACTTCCTAATCGGTAGTTGGTACATGTTTGAGAAAATATAAATTAACGTTATTGACGAAATGTGTTGGATATTTACGTTTGGTAATTATGCCCATTCAGTAATAATAGAGCTTTGAATGGAAGATGAAGCACACTCTTGCTGATCTTTAATTTGCAACGTATATAAGAATAAAATGAAAAAACAGAATAGTTGTAAACTTTCAATATTTAGAATGAAAAGCGAGTCGATACAGTATGTGGAGGTGTGTTTGAGAGATCAAGTAGACTCATGATAGTCGCCTGCATTCGACAGGTAAGCAAATAAAATAAAAGTACGCAATTGTCGTAAATAGTAACATATATATACAACTTAAAAGCGGGTCTATTCAGTACGGCAATATTGTTATTACTGTATATTCATATATATGATAATTATAATCTCGATTTTGCTTCACCTTCCAGACACCCCTTTCGCCTTAATGAATGGACTCACTTTTTGTGTAAAATAATTGGTACTTTATTAACAATTGTTTCTTTTTCTTATATCCAATTTTTTAAATATTTTCAACCAACGATTAGCTGCCAAACATTCTTGTGGAGACACTGAATAGACTGGATCTTAAGATATCTAGCAATATACGTAAATTGCATTGTTCACTTTATTCTGCAGTTTATTCACTATATTGCGTTGAGGAACAAAGTACAACATTGCGTTCTTTGATTTTTTTTTAAACATGTCAGTTGCTAATGTTAATTAAGAGGTAAATTCGTTTTTCGTACACTCCTTTCATTCTATTGAACGGATCACATTTCAGTTCGAAATTTGTGATTCTTTTGGAATAATCTTTCTATCATTTAAAAATATGTCAGTAACTAAAAATCAACAAGAGTACGCTTAATCTTCCAGGCACTCCTTTCATTTAACTGAATAGATTCACTTTTGAATTGTAAATATCTGAATATGAAAATTCCGTTCTTTCATTTTATTCCTAAACAAGTCCTTAAAAACGATCGGCAAGAGTCGGCGAAATGTGTGTTTGTATAAAACACACATTTCGCCCCACTTTATATACCCGATTTCCATTGAAAATATCTAAAAATTGAGGGCAATTGCGGAATTTCAGTTCATTCTTAAATATGGCAGCAGCTACCGCTTAGCAAGAGTACACCTCATTTTCCAAACATTCCCTCTCGTCCAATTGAATGAACGTGCTATTCAATAGTAAGTATCTGCCAATTTAGGAAGATTCAATTATTTCATTTTATTCTAAAATAGTTCAGTAACACGATGATCAAGAGTTAGCTTTCTCATACAAATTCATTCCTCTTGAGGTAATGAATAGATTTGTACTTAGGAGCCAATAATCGAAAATTCCGTTTTTTAACTTTATACTTAAAGATGGCACTTAGCAACGATAATGATAGTTGTTTTCGTCGTCCGACTTTTTTTTTTTTTTTTTTTTTTGCTGTACTGAATAGAACGACATATTTTGTTTATACCTGAAAATTTTCGACAATTCCGTTGTTTCATTTCAATCTTAAATATGACAGATACAACCGCTAAGCAGGGGCTCCGCTGGCTCAGTGGTAGAGTGTTCATCTCTAGCGATACGGATTTCGGGTTCAAACCGTGCTCCCGCCAAGTGAACTTTGTGGTGGACAAACCATCTCCATGGGTTTTCTCGGGGTTCTCCCGTTTCCTCTCACTTCCTTCATTCCTCCATTCCGTTCATTAATCATCATCACTGTCTTCTTTAGCCTAAACGGAATAAGCCTAGGACATAAAATTCTAAAATTTCATTTCATTTCATTTTTCATTACTCATTAGCATGAGTAGACAGATTCCAGGCACCCATTTCGCCCTAGTCAATAAACTCATTTTTCTATTTTAAATATCACAATTTACGACTATTCTGTTCTTGATTTTATTCTAAAAATATGTGTTCATCCAAAGATTACCAAGAGTGTATTTGAACTTCTAAACTATCTATCGGCCTACTCGATTGACTCACTTTTCAATTGTCAATATCTGAGAATTTACTAGAATTCCGAATCTTTATTTTACTCACAAATACGTCACGAACTAGAGATTACAAGTTTCTGCTTCGTCTTCTAACCACTTTTCTTCCTACTCAAAGGAGTGAGCATTCAATTGCAAATATTTGACATTTCATACAATTTTGTTTTTGCATTTTATTCCTAAATAGATCAGTAACCAACAATCATGAACGGTATAATTTAATAAGCTTTTTAGTACTTTTTGCTGTATATATTAAAATCACTCTTCAATTGATTATGTCTCATAAATTACAAAATTCTGTTATTTTATTAAATCTTCAATAAAGAGAAGAAGTCTCCTTGATCTTCCAAACAAATCTTCCGCTTTATTGCTTAGGCGCAATTTCAATTTATATATCTTTCACTTTACGACAATTTCTTTATTTCATTACAATCTTATATATGTCGGAAACTAACGCTCACTAAGATTCTGCTTGAGCTTTCAATCATTCCTTTCACCGTATTGATAGACTCTCTTTTAAAATTTAATTGTCTGACAATACCATAATCGCATTCACTAATTTCATTCTTAAATCTGTCTTCATCTAAGGATCTCCAAATTCTGCTTCAAGTTCCAACACTCCAGACGCCGCGCTAAATCACTAAATCTTAAAATGTAAAAATCTGACAATGTAAGATATTTCAGTTCTTTCATTTTAAATTTACGCATTTCAGTAATTAACAATCAGCAAGAATCTGTTACATCTTTGCAAATCTCTGCGTCACTTTCCCGATATAAATATCTTACAAGATAAGACAATTCTGTTGTTTCAAGTTTTTATTAAATATTTCATTTAGAGACGACGCAAGTATCTGCTTGAGCTTCCAAATAATCTTTCGCCATGCTGGGTTTACTAACTTCTCGATTGGTAATATCTGACAATTTTCGTAAATTCCGTTATTTCATTAAATTCACAAGTATGTTAGTAACTAAAAATCAGCAAAAGTCTGCTTCGTTTTCTATATCTCTTTTCGGCGTACTGGTTGGCACACTTTTCTATTGTAAATATCAGACATTTTACAAAACCGTTTTTTCATTTTATTTCTAAATGTGCAACTAACAATCAGCAGGTGTAATTTTTCAGCTTCCTAAAACTCCTTTGGCTCTATATAATTTAATTGCTTTTCAATTCTAATCATGTGAAAAATCACAGTAGTAATCTTTATTCATTTTTTTTTTAAATACGTTAGTAACAAACGACCAAAAATAGTCCTTTAGCTTTACTGAATGGAGCACTTACTAATTGTATATGACAATTAACGACAATTCCGTTCTCTCATTAGAATGATATATATTTAATTAAGCAACGATTACCAAGAATTTGTTTTATCTCCAAAACAGTATTTTCGCCGTGCTAAATAAACCCTTTTTAAATGTAATTATCTGACAATGTATAAACCTTCTGTCCTATTTTACAGTTGAATATGACAAAAACTAAGGAAAATGAAGAGATTCCTTAATCTTCCAAACCCTCGTTATCGTTAATCGTAAGTGTATCGTTAGTTTTTTAATCGCACTGAAAACATTTGGTAGTGTTACAATATTTTGGGAATTATTCATTTTTTTTCGGTTGGACTACTTCAGAAATGTCAAAACTCTTATTTCCTTCTATAAGTCCTAATGGTGCACTAACGAATGGCACATTTTTTTCATTAGTCCTTGAAGTGTTGGAAAGTTCATCCTGATCGCAATGATATTATACTTGTAGCACCTACACTTATGAATCATCGAAGTTAGGAGTTGATGCACTAAGAACAAGTAACGATTTACCAATGATATTGTGTTGGTATTCCAGATTCAATTACAATGATAAAGCATTCAATGACTCACGCGGAATATTTGGATTCTGCAAGTGCAAGTTGGTATTTACTATTATTAATTTAATGGAGATAAAAGAAAACCGGTTCTAGATGTTTGTATTCTTGACACACTGCAGATCTTTGTTTCATCCACCTTGGTCAAAGTGACTAGCATAAAAAGGGTGTGAGGAACCAGCTGCTTTGATGCCATGACACTGAGGACGGCTTGGCTTGTTTTTTATTTCACCCAGGGGTGTAGCCACGGGGGGCCAAAGGGGCCAGCCAGATCAACTTTAAAGTCTATATATATATAATAATTTTCTTCATCAGATTTCTTCCAAACTTGGCACAATATATACAAGACCGAAAATAAATCGACACGTATTTTTTGCTTCTTTCGGGAAATAGGTTCAAAGGGCAAAAGACCCCTTTTAAAAAAATGGTCCCCTTGATTAAAAGGGCCACTTTAAAGAAACTAAACTCTGCCCAAGCAAAGATGACTTCAAAGTAAGGAATACCGGTTTTATCGGTTTTGCGAAAAAAAGGTTATAGGGCCAACGCCCAATTCGAAATGACAAAGGACACCGCACAAGCCTTACGGAAATCGGATTTTCCTGGAACTGTTTGAAACCGTGATATCTTGTAGATATGAATATTCTGGGAAAAAGTCTCAATGGGCACAAGCACAAATCACTGACCGTTTGGCCACTACAGGGCCACTTTCTTGAAAACCAATGTTGATAACGACATTCTGGACTTAGGTTATAATGAATAAATTCGGTGATATGCTGTAGATACTGTGATTCTGAAGAAATTTCTTAACGGTTATAACTAAAAATTACTGATCATTTGTCCAGTTCTGGTATACCTTTTTAAAAGCAGCAAACAATCTTGATATTGTGGATTTCGGTAAAAATGACTGAATCTCTGATATGTTGCAATTCTTGTGACCCAGAGAAAATGTCTAAAGAGCACAGCCACCAATCACTCTCCGTTTGGTCACAACAAGGCCACTTTATTTAAAGCATCGGAAGGAAACTTTATTCTGGATTTCGGGGAATTGCTTGAATCTATATGTTGTTGATATTCAGATCGTGATAAGAGTCTCAAAATGCACACCCATCAAGCAATTACGGTTTGGCCACTATAGTACCAATTAATAAAAAGAAATGATGGTAACAATATTGTGGATGTGGTGAAACTGCTTGAAACTTTGATATGTTGTAGATATTGTGATCCAGAATAAAATCTCAACATGCACACCAAGGAATGACTGTTTGGCCACTACAGGGCTACTTAAAAAAACAACAGAAGGTAAAAGTATTCTGCATGTCGATGGAATTGCTTGAAATCGACATACGTTCTAGACATTGTGATCATGAGAAAATGCCTTAATGGACACAAACACAATCAGTCACCATTTGGCAACAACGGGGCCTAGTTTTAAAATAGAAGAAGATAAGGATACCTGGAATTTTAGTAGACTTGTATAAAATCATCAAACGTACTATCACACAACTCGAAAAAGGGGTGGGGAGAGTGGCGGCGAATATTATTTAAGCATACCTGTAGAAAAAATTCACACGCTCCTTTTGCGAGAGAAAGGAAATCCTGGAATGTTCTACACATTTTTTCTCAGGATCACGACTTACAACATAACAATTTCATTCAGTTACACTGAAATAAAAAAAATGTCATTATACTCGGCTGTTTTAAGAAAATCTGAGCCTGTAGTGGCCAAAAAGTAGTAATTCGATAATGGTTCCCATTAAGACTTTTTCTCATTATGAGATCTTCAACATATTTATGTGCTACTCAATCTTACTGAAAACCATAACATCGTTATACTCAGCTGTTTTAAAAGAAAGAAGCCCTGTAGTGACCAAACGGTTAGTGATTTGTGGTTGGTTCCATTCCGGTTGTTTCTCAAAATGACAATCTCTACATTATATCAAAGTTTCTCTCATTTTGATTGAAATTCAGAACACTTTTCTTTAGGGTCTTAATATCTACAACATATCACGGTAATAAGCAATTCCACATAAATTCAAAATTGCGTTACCCACTCATCCAAAATGGCTACATATCACGGTTTCATGTTCCTAAGGATTGTGTCCTTTCTTATTTCGAAGGGGACTCTTTTCTCGCAACAACCATAAAATACGTATTTCTAATAATGAAGTCATCTTTCCATTTGCAGACTTTCACTATTAAACAGGGAGGATCTTTTTTAGAAGGGGCACTTTGCCCTACACTTATTTCGCGAAAGAAAAAAAGTGTTTACTTATTTTCGGTCTAGTATGTGCAGGTTTGAAGAAAATCCGATGGCGAGAAAACCTTGTGAGGCTATCTCCTTTACACTCTTACTTTTTGGACTTGGGTTCTTGAACAGAAATCTTAAATTTACTGCGATTTATTTTTTTCAGTTAACAAGGTACTTCAAATACTAGGATTGAAAACCGGCACTAAACTAATTAGTAACCATATTATATATATTTTTTATAAGTAACTATTGTTTTATAATTTTTTCAACAGGTGGAAAATATACGGGAAAATAACGTTTTTATTCAGAGTTCCAGTTCAGATGTGTAACAGGATATATTGATGTTAATGAAGTAATTTTATTACTTACGGACGAATAATAAAAAAAATATTTTGGTCAGGAAATCTAAGAGAAATTAAGTACAATTCCAAATATCAGTCTTATGTATAAAAGTAGCCAAGACTGTTCTGCCCCTTTCTGTGGAGGTACGTGATCCATCGGCTCTCACAGCGTGAGTTGAATGCGAATGGAGATAAGCCGAAGGTTAGTTGTTGATGTACTAAGTGGTTGTGACAGTTCACTTATTCCGTGAACTTGCGTAAGGAGAGAGCGAATGTGGGACCTCCACAGAATCATAAGGGCGTTTATGTTGTACGAGTTCAAACTGGGATCAAACGACGTTGCAGTCAAGTAGAGATATGTCAGGCCTCTTGTGAGGGTGTTGTGACTACGCTGATAGTGCAGTGATAGTTTAGCAAGTTTAAGGACGCTGACGAAACACTCAAAGACGTATCACTTGCCGGAAGACCAATACATGTACAAAATTAAGATCTTCAAGCAGCAATTAGGCTAACAGTACCAGACGTGTGAGGAACTGAGACTACAATTCAATATGAGTTAAGAAATCATTCGGCAGCACTTCCATCAGCTGTGGAAAGGCTACAAGTTGCATCGATGGATCCGACATTATTAAACTCCGGGCAAGAAGACAACGCGAACGGATACCTGTGCTCCTATGCTATCTCGTCTGAGAAAGGAGCCTTTTCTGGACAGGGTGTTGACATGTGATGAGTAGTGGGACCTGTACGAAGTTCCACGGTACCGTCATCATTTTTTAGCATCCATGAACCTATTCCAAAAAAGTCGAAACCAGTATTGCACCAGAAGAATGTTCTATTGTGTGTTGGGTGGAGTGCTCACTGCATCGTGCAACTTAAACAACTATCAGTTGGTAGAAGCATCAATGCAACTGTGTACTGTCAGCAGTTGAGCCGTGTCCAAGGAAACTCAAAAATGTGAAGCCAGCAGTTCTTAATCGCTAAGGGGTCCTTTTGTTACAGGATAACGCTAAGCTCCACGTGGTAAGGATGACCCCTGACACCATTCCACTCCTTCAATGGGAAATACTGTGGCATCGGCTATACTCCCCGGACATTGCACAGTACAATTATCACTTGTTCCACCCCTTGGAAAGTACCTTAGAGGATGCCAGTTCAAATTCTTAGTAGAGATACAAACTTCACTTGATACTTTCTTCGTTTCACGCTCCGTGAAGTTCTACCGCGATGGAATGCTTGGTCTCCCAGAACGTTGGTAGAGGATCGTTGAAGCTGATGGGGACTACCTTTAACCTTCCAAGTAGTCAGCCAGAGTCTTTCATTGATGTTCGAAGGTGTTGGGAGAAAAAGCGATATAAGTTTCTTGGTGACATTTATAGATAGGTTGTGTGACCAAGGGCTTAAATTGAAATAGTTATACACAAAAGTATAATGTTTGGCCCGGTTCAGCATTTCATGATGAAACATAATAAACTACTTTGAACAAAATTTATGCAGAAAAAGTAATAATAATAATAATAATAATAATAATAATAATAATAATAATAATAATAATAATAATAATAATAATAATAATAATAATAATAATAATGTAAAATATATGTTTTTACATTTCCGGAAGGAAACGTAAAGGAAGGAAGTTTCCGTTTTTCCAGTCCTCAAAGAACACTAACTGCGACATATGTATTTTATTTCCATTATACATTGTAGCTGGCGTTCCTAAAAAAACGAAAGACCCCTCCCACTTAAAACTGCTGGCTAGATCCCCGATTTATTCAAACAAATTACCTTACTTTTGCTTTCGAAAAATATTAAGTTATTTGAGAACCTACGGCTGCTTTATACGTTTGGGGGTCACTGGTGTTCCTATGAAAGAAAATGCCGTTGGACGAACACCATTAAATTAAATAACAATTAAATATATTTTAGTTCTTTCCAAGCAGGCTCAACAGTGTTCTAGGTAGATCAGAAAGTAAAATTGATAGCGGTGGCGGCACCTTTGTGAAAGATATGATGGTTTGCACTTGCCTCACTTAACATAGTATATAAATTATATATATATATATATATATATATATATATATATATATATATATATATATATATATATATATATATATATATATATATATATATATATATATATATATATATATATATATATATATATATTAGTGGAAGTGCTTGGTTTAGCACGAGAAGAATTGTCTGTCAAATCTTTAGAAGTAAGAATGCATAAAAATATAACAAAAATACAAATGAAAGCTACTGCTAAGTTCACGTCTTTCATTAAATTTGATATCACAATATAAATAACATAAGTAAAAAGCAAACCCCCTTACTATTGCATACGGCTTAAGTGCAAAAAATTAAATTCATAACAAGCTAGCCGCAACTGAATTAGATTCAATTCCTGTACAACCAGATATAAAGGAAATGGAAAAGCATTTCACCACTAAAATAAAATTACTAAATAATATGCTTGGATGCTTGGAAGAAGAAGTAGATTCTTGTTGATCGATAGTTAGTTAGATATATAAGATTGAAGTAAAAAAAACTGAATATTCGAGCATTATAATATATTTGTAAGTAAAAGTTCAAAGGGAGTGTTTCAAAAATTAAGCTGACTCCTACTGAATATTAATTACTGAAAAATTTAAATATAAAATGAAATAACAGAATTGTCGTTAATTGTGAGGTATGTTGAAATGAAGATTGTTTCCTAACAGTAGGGCAAAAGGAGTTTTTGGAAAATGAGTAGACTTGTGAGGATCTGTTATATTTAAGTTTCAAATGAAACACGGAATTGTTGTATGTTGTGAGTTTTTTACTTTTTAAAAATGAGAATATTTTGCATCGCGTAAGGAATGTTTATAACTTGCACCTGACAATTGTACATTAACGTCATATTTTGAATAAAATGAAAGAATGGAGTTGTCGTAATATGTGTGATATTTACTACACAAAAGCGGCACCAATCAGTAGAACGAAAGACTTGTTTGGAACACCAAGTAAATATCTCACACTGGTCCTGAATTTTAATTTTAAAAAATAAAACGGATTTGTCGTTTTTTACATTTCTTTCAGTTGTTCTTAAATACGTCTTAAATCAACGGTCACCAAGACTCAAATTATCTGATAAAGACCCTTGGCAAACTATTTAGACTCGCCTTTCAGTTATAATTATCTGTCAATTTAAGGCAATTACGTTCTTTCGTATTAATTTTAGACATATTGGACCAAGCATGATACTTCTCAATCTTCCGAACACTCTTTTCGCCCTACTGTATGGACTCACTTTTAAATCGTAAATATCTGACAATTAACGGCATTTTCTTTCTTTCATTTTATTCTACCATTTGTGGGCAACTAACGATCAACTTAGCAATTGTAAATATTTGACAAATTACGGCAGTCCGTTATTTCGATTCATTCTTGAATATGTCAGCTTCATTAGTGCATTACCACAAGCAATTCTCCTTTTCCTGCAATAGCAGGCAACCCATAAAGCTTAGCGGTTGGGTTGGTTGCCAATACTAAACCTCAAGTTTGTCACAAATATATCAGTGTGGCAAACTGCAAATAAGAGAATAAACCAAATTGGTAATATGACAATTCTATTATTGTGACGGAGCTGGATGAAATCAAAAGTTAAAAATTGACTTACTTAAGCAGTTCAAACAATACTGACGCTATTCTGTTGGCCGAATGTGATTTGTATATTTTTGAAGGTTAATGTTTACAGAAACAAATGACGTACATGCCGCATCATAGAAATGTATACATATTGCTAGACACATCGAACGGTAAAACCGGCAAACTTCAACTAACACACCTGGTAAAGACGCCACGATTAGCGCGTAACCTACCCACATTTTAGTCAAATATATCCGTAACAAACGATCAGCAGGAATGTAATTACTACAGCTTCCAATAAACCCTTCGCTATATATAATGGCATCACACTTCAATTTTAAATATCTGACAGCATACGACAAATGATTTGTTTCATTATATTTTTAAATAAGTCAATAACTAATCATTAAGAACAGCCTGTTTCATGTTCCATACACTGATTTCGATTACTGAATGGATTCACTTACCAATTGTTAATATGATAAAAATTACGACAATTCCATTCTTTCGTTTTATTCTTAAATACGACAACGGTGTGCAATTCTCTGCTACAATTTCCAAACATTCCTTTCGCCATGCAAAGATTCTGATTAAGCCATTAAACACTCCAATAGTGAATAGACTCGCTATTCTATTGTAAATAGATAAAAAGATAATTCTGTTTTTCCACTTTATACCTAAATATCTCAGTAACTAAAGACAACGACAATCTATTTCATTTGCTTCAGTTTTCAAACTCTGTTTTCCCTATATTTAATAGACTAATTGGTCAATTGTAAACACCTCACCATTTACGACAATTCAATTATTTTAATTTATTCTAAAATAGTTCGGTAACTAACGCTCATCAATAGTTTAATTTGGCTTCCAATCGCCCCTTTCCTACTATAGAATGAAATCTCTTTTTAATGGAAAATGCCTCGATTTACAGCTAGGGTCCCATCTCTTTAACTTAAATGGGAGGCCCGCAAGTCTGCTACGCCACTGGTGTCCCCTATTCTGTGTTTTTCTCCTTTCCGTTTCGTTTAGCTATTTGTCTTTTTGCAGTTACGCTTTTATATGAAACCTCTATATTTTATTACTTTTTCTTTTTGTGAGTTTCTTTTTTTGGGTGGGGTGGGCTGGGAAAAAGAGAAATTGTTTCTTCTTATATCGGTTTCTCACCATTCATTTTGTGTGAACTGCTTAAGTAAGTCATTATTCACCTTTTGATGTCATCCAGCTCCGTCACAATAATAGAATTGTCATTCTTACGAATTTGTTTTATTCTCTTATTTGCAGTTTGCCACACTGATATATTTGTGACAAACTTGAGGTTTAGTCCGACGCCTTTCGAATTTGCTACCAACCCAAGCGCTAAGCTTTGTGGTTTGCCTACTTTTGCAGGGAAAGGAGAATTGCAGGTGGTAATGCACTTTTGCAGTCGTGTATACATATCACCGTCGACTTGATACATTTATAAATAATAAAATAACAAAATGACTGTTTATACATGAACCAAGAAAAAAAGATTACATTTTCATACGAAAAAAATTAAAAACAATGAATTTCGTCTCAAGAAACTGAACTAATAGAAACACAAACAAAACTATTTCTGTTTTCTACAAGTCCTGACCATGCACTAAGGGTTGCACTAGATTTTGTCGTTAGTGCTTTCAGGGGAACTAACGTGAAGTTAGCCCTCTTTTTTTGTGCTCCTAGCATCAAAACTATTGAAGCATTAATTTTCGGATTTTGTGATTTAAGAAGTATTTACGATTGCACTAAAAGAGATCATTAGGTCTTTTGAATTGGGCGGAAGTTACTCTCAACGAAAAATTCCCAATATTTTTCTTACGTGAGTTTCCTCACTGATAATGAAGCACTATCGAAACTATTCATGTTTTCTGGAAGCACCAACAATGTACTATTAATTGCACTAGGTTTGATTGTTAGTGCTTCCTGGGGAGCTAACTTCACGTTTGTCCAAGTTTTTTTTTGTTTCTAGTATCCAAACTATTGCAGCACTAATTTAAGAGTTACTGCTCTAGGAAAACTAACAAAGCACTAACGATTGTATTAAAGATATCATTAGCGCTTATGAATTTCTAAGGAATTTGACCCAATGAAATATTCCCCATGTATTTATGGGAGTTTCGTTACCAGAGATGATTACTTCGACCTACTCTAACTCAAACTCACGCTCACAAACTCATTTCGACCTCAGCCCATAAACTCATCTCGACCTCACGATCACATTACTAGTCTGACCTCAGGCTCAAATAACCAGCCTGGCCTCACGCTTATTCAACCTCACGTTCACATCACCAGTGTGACTTCACGCTCACATCACCAGCCTTATCTCACGTCAAGTTCGTGAGTTTGAGGTCGAGTGAGCGTAAGTTTCGAACTTGTGGGCGCCATCCTCATGACTTTGGACACCTTTGTTTGTGACATATAAGGGAGCATATCTACACTAATAGCAAAGCAAAACCAAAGTAGAAAAAAATGAAAGAAAGAAAATGCCGTAAATTGTCAGATATTTACGATTTAGAAATGAGTCCATTCAGTAGGGCGATTGGAATTTTAGTTAATTAACATATATTATTCACCGAAAAGTAAGTCCATTCGTATGTTCGAAAAATTTATTTGGCAGATGAAGGAAAATTTTGCTGATCACAATTTCCCGAAATATATAAGAATATAATGAAATAACATATTTGTGGTAATTTGTTAGATATTAACAAATAAGAATTTGTTCTATTCAGTAAGGCAAAAGAATAGTTCGGAATATGAAATATACTCTCGTTATCGTTTATAATGTCATCTTTAAGTATAAAGTAGAAGAACGTTTCCCATTAACTTGTCTGTGATGTACGATTGAAGAGCAATAGCCTTCAGCAGTGCGAACGGAGTGTTTAATGATCAAAGCAGACTCTTTCTAATATTTACTTACTGATATTTTTAAATAAAAAAGAATTTCAAAAATTGACAGAAATTTCAAATTGAAAAGTGATTCTATATAATAGGGCTAACAGAGTGTACGGAAGCCGAAGATAGCTCTTTCTAATAGTTACTGACATATTTATCTGTAAAATTAATGAACGGAATATTCGTACGTTGCAATATATTTATCGTTGGAAATTAGCGATGGATGTGGGTGGGTCAAAGATAAAGGGTATTCTTGACAGTAATTATTTACTGAAGTTTTTAAGAATGAAATGATATAACGGAGTTGTCATAAATTGTCATATATACAATGGAAATCGCGTTTACGAAGAAGGGCCAAATGTGTGTTTGGAAGCTGAAGCACAGTCTTGCTTTGCTCATCCTTTGTTAATTACATATTTAACAAAAAAATTAAAAAACGGAATTAACAAAGCAAAGGTGAGGCCATTCACTAGTGCTAAGGGATAGTTTCAAACTTGAAGCAGACTTGCTAATCGTTAGTAACAGATATTTTTAAGGATAAAATGAAAGAACGGAATTGACAAGAATTGCCGGACATTTCCAATTGAATATTAATTCCTTTCAATAGGGTAATAGGAGTGTTTCGAAGCAGATGTTAACTCTTGCTGATCCTTAGTTACTGGCATTTTTGAATAAAATGAGAGAACGGTATAGCCGTGCATTATAAGATATTTATAATTGAAGTGTAGAGTACTGAGTGTTTCAAGAATTAAGCAGACTCTTGTTGATCGTTAATTACTGACCTTTAATCTCACAGAACGGATTTGTCGTATATTGTCAAATGTTTACATTTGAAAAGTGTGTCTATTTTGCAGGGCTATACGACCGTTGGGAGTTGAAACAGACCTTTCAGAATGTTAGTTGAAGACATCCAAAATGAAATTAAAAAATGGTATTATCCTAAATTCTCATATATTTACATTTGAAAAGGGGAGAATTCAGTATGGCGAAAGGAGTGCTTGAAGGCTAAAGTTGATTCCACCGTATAAAGTCGAAGGATTTTTTTCGAAATTGATACAGAGCAGTTCTTTGAAACTGCTACAGATTATTGCCCACATCTAGTTAAGATATTAAAAAAAAATGATAGAACGTGTATCGATAATTATGTGATATTTACAATTGAAAAGTGAGTCTACTTAGCAAGGTGAAAGAAGCGTTTCGATGATTACCGCATTCTTATTGATTGTTAGTTACTGACATATTTAAGAATAAATGAAATAACAAAATTGTCCTAAAATTTAAGAAATTCACAATTGAAAAGTTCTATTTAGTCGGTCTAAACAAAAGTTCTCAAGGTGAACTAGACTCTCGTTATTGTTAGTTTCTAACATATTCAAGTATTAAGTGAAAGAACGGAATTGTAAATTGCCTGACTTACAATTGAGTAGCGAGAATAATGTATGCTAAGAGGATGGACTAATATGTAAAGGAAAATGAGAGCAGAAAGTTGAAGAATAGCAATTCTCTTCCTTTTGTTTCAAGTGATTCAAATAGCTTGTTGTTTCACTATAATGAGAGTTAATGTAATCAAGATGGGTAGGTATGTAAAACCAACATGAAAGGATTTTTTTTACTCTCTTGGACCGTGGAGTAGTGAAGAAACTACTGAATCAGAATCATCAAATAACAGCTGAAGCATCTCCATGAATCGATTTATTTGTAAGTACCATATTGAGATCTTTCGTGTACAGTCGGAAACAATAATAAATAAAGGTGGATGTATAAGAAATAACAGGTCCAACATATACTTAATATTGTTAATCACTTAATGTACATCTACTCTTTCTTGTTTCTTGCTGATTTCTGTATAGTTTCCTTGTGTGGATTGTTAACAAACTTTAAACTTTTAGATACTTGTGTGCCTAACGACCTATACATCTCGATACCTTAGGAAAAAAATATTTCGGCGTCGCTTGTCCCCTCTTCCTGAGGGTGCCTTCAACTCGACAAAACTTACACCCTTCTTAATATCTGTTAATAATTATGTTTGCAAGTTTCTACAAACATTGAAAATTATATACAAAAATACATGTTATCTTTGCTATTTTATTTCAAAACAACTTTCACGGTGATATATGTAATTTGTATCAAATTGCACTACTATAATATAAAAGCAATGCTGAAAGCGTTATTCAGTGTTATATATTTTTCTGCATTTTTACTTTTAAAGATTTGACAAACATTATTCTTCTCCTGCTAAACCTAATATATTCTACTAATTTATATATATAATTTATACAATATATTAAGTGAGGCAGGCCATCATACCTTACTCTTACGAGCTGCCACCGCTATCAATTTGATTTTCTCCTCTACTTTCTCGTCTCCTAGTTTGCTTGGAAAGAACTAAAATATATTTAATCGGTATTTAATTTAACGGTGTTCATCCGACAGCATTTTCTTTGATAAGGACAATAGTTACCGCTATGAAGTACAAAGCAGGCACAGGTTCCCGATGGATCTCGCAGAGATAGGAATACAAAGTAGAAACTGGATCCAATTAGCTAAGGATAGAAGTCAGTGGAGAGGTTTTGTGCACGCGGCACTGAACCTCCGGGTTCCATAGGCCATAGAGAGAGAGAGAGAGAGAGAGAGAGTGATATCCACGCTAATGTTTTTAACGTTCTCATTTTGAGGTGATTTCTGAAGTTACAGATGCATATTACAAACAGCTCCAGCAGTTCTAGGATGCCTGCCTTAGCAAGTGGTCCGCCAACTTCTCCATCATTTTTAAGCGCTTTCTCTTTAACAGTTTTACGAAAACAATACTTTAAGAGCTATTCATTCTTTATCAGCTAAAGACTTTTGTTCCGCACGTCACTTAGTTTAAACTCGAATATTTCGAATTTGCAAGTCTTAAGGACAATATGACCTGCCGTATTATTCCCATTGTAATGCATGCAAACTGATTCCACTCGTTCTAATTAAAGTATCATAGCGGATTTTGACAGCTACTGTAATTATCATTTTATCTAAATGGATCTTGATATCTATGATTAGTAATACCATTATTTCTACAGAAAGCTGCAGCCGGCGGCCTTCTAGGTAATCTTAATCTTTTGCAATATGAAAGTAATGTTTCAACAGATTTTAGTATATTACAGCGAGTGAGTTGCTATTCAAAAGTTCTAATATTATGCCTCTTATAAAAAAAAATCATGGCTGGCTTAATGCTTGCATTTTTTCTGATAAAAGAACAACATGTATCTAGACACCTCCTCTTAATATAATGTTATGTCTGCACTAGGTAATACAATGTTCTCTGAAAACAGTCTGATTTAATTACACTGTAGTACTCGAATGTGATATCCAAATGAATTAGTTTAGAACTTTAAATTAAATGTGTCTTGCAACGCTTTCGTTTTCTATTCGGGTACCAAGGCCGTTCGTGTTAAAAGATTCCAAAATATGTAAAGAATATAATAAACCACCTTTATGTTTTATACCTTATCTTTATAGCTTCATTTAAAGTTACATCAAGATCGCCTTCAAGTCCATTTGTTTTTTCTATAAGGCGTGGACGTTAATACATAATATTAATCATAAGTGTTTGGATCAACAATTAAGTCGTTGTCAATGACAACTTTGGTTTTCTACAACTGTTGTTCGTCATCATCTACATCAGATTGTCTGCCGATCTGTCATTTGTACATGAACTCCCTTGGCAGCATGCAAAAACCTAGAATACTTCATATCGGCTCTTTAAGCTTACATGTGGCCTGTTCACAATCTTATCTTGCAGTCACTTTTTCCTTCAAGCAAGTAAGCTTAGCCGGCTGGAGCTATGGTAGCTGTGTGTCCTGGAATCGCTTATCCTCTTTAAGACACGAACCTCATTCGAATGGGTTCATACTAGCTTTGTAAAACAGGTCATCACAAAGCAATCATACTGTGGGCTAATGAAATAATCTTTCATATAAGCTCACTGTGAACTAAGTGCAACCATTTCATAGAGCAGAAAAGTCGTTCATTTGAGAAGTCTCTTGATGAAAATACTCCATATCAAAGTTCTTCAATGAAAATGTATTCTGTTTTAACGGTAGCATTGTCTTGATAACAATATTGTATCACTTTGCGCAATTCTGACATCCTCTTCCCCTCTAATGCTATATACTCATGTTCTTGGTGAGTCAATACTATCTTACTCGGAACATTATATCAAATCTTAGTTCGCGTCTCGCGTGTCGATTTCCATGTCTCAAATAACCTTTGGATAGCTATTCCTCTTACGAAAGCTTCGCCACAACTGCTATAGAATGGTGAGATACACACCTCACCTTTTTATATAAGAAATGAGGGCCATCTGTAATTCTTCAATAATTATTATCAAGTAACTTTATTATATTTTCTACTCTTGTGCATACAGAAAATAAGTGCGAGAAAAGTCGACAAAGAACATGTTATGACATTAGATCAGCTTTCATACTAGAAAGGTGTTCAAATCGTACCTGCAACTGAAGAAATTGTAGAACTTGCACTACAGACTGGTTTATCGCCCGATTGATCCAATCAGTTATGATTATTATTTAGTGTTATAGAAAACACAAAATGGACAAGAAGACAATGTTGATGTAACTTTGGTGCCTGAAGAGAAAGCGAAAACTAAGAATGACAAATTTAATTTCAAATGCAAAACCAATTTATTTAGATATCACATTCGCGTAGTATCATTCAAATAAATGAATATAACAATCCAAATCAATTAGTTGAGCTCCTTAAATTATAACAATCTTGCTACGATTTCTTTTTCTCTTCGGGTTCCAAAGCCGCTCGTGTTAGAAAATTCCAAAAATGTAAACGGAATAATAAACCACCTTCATGTTTTATACCTTGTCTTTGTGCCTTTATTTAGAGTTAGGTCTAGATTTTTCTTCATGTCCATTTTCTTAGATCTATAAGGCGGGGACATTGTTACAAAATATTAATTATAATGTTTGGATCAGCAATTAAGTCGTTGTCAAAGAATTCTTGGGTTTCTACAGCTGTTGTTCGTCAACCTCTATATCAGATTTTCTTCCGATCTCTCATATGTACATGAACTCCTTTGTCAGAATGCAGAAACCCTAGAATAACTCATATCGGCTATTTTATACTACCATGTGCTTCGTTCACATAGGTAAGTAAGTTTATCCGGCTTCTGCCAATGGTACCTGTGTGTTGCTGGAATACGTATACATTAACCTAATTCGACTGGGTTCATGCATAGACCATTTCGCTGCTGGACTTGGAGGTACTTCCAAATTAAATGCTACACAGCTGCCGTTTTATAAAGGGGAAAGTGGCCATAATGAGCTTTGTAACTACTTTCTTGTTATACCGGGGAGGACATGTTTGCTTTTCCATGCAGGCGAATAAGATATGTCTAATTTGACCATTATGTCAGGATTGAGATTTGGTTGGTTTAAGACTTTACTAACTTGCACAATTCTTTTTCTTTTTGAAGGAACTTTAAGACTGACAACTATTCTCTCCTGAGTAAAGATGAGGTCGTGTCACTGCCTGTTGCATCATGAAAAAAGTGAAATCAGTGTTTTAATGAAGTTAGAGTTACTTTAAATTTATGATTTCGTATCATCTCCATTTAGTTCTATTTGTATGTGGTCATAAGAGAATCAGCAACTGCTCATGTTGTTTTCTATCAAGATTTTAAATTGATCTGAATCTCAACCATCAACAGCAACAGATTTGTCCAAATGTGATTGCATGCGATTATACCTTAGAATTGAGATTGCATTATTTGAGCCGTCTAGTATTGATCAAAAAGTTTTTCAAAAACTGTGATCAATTGTCGTGGTTTCAATGGCAGAGTTAAATTCAGTCGTTCCAGATATTTCCCCAATGATATTTTTTTCGTCTTTCGGCACTTTCCATGTCTAATTGTATTTTATATCCATAAAATATAAGATGAAAATAGCGCTTAACCTAATTTGTATACGTACTTAACGGAGAGTTCACTTCCCATCCTTGGTACACACCATTGCGAGTAGAAGCACTCTTTTTTTCTACGTGTGGGTTTAAAACACATGTCGCTTTTTCTCTACAGTCACTCGGCAATATTCACTGCAGTCGAATAGATATTCTTCCGCATTGAGATATTATCATACGAGGAAGGTGGCATCATCTCATCGTGCTGCTCAGATGATATACCGTAAATATATTCCACTTAACCGTCTTAGAGAAGATCTCAAAATAACTTTAATGGATTCTTTATTTGTCTCGTGGACTCTCATCACGGGTCTCTGGCCCAAAGTAAGACTGTTCCGGAGGTTAGAATATATTGGGTTCCATACAAAGTTTTACAGAACCAAATCGGGAAAATTAATTAATAATAGACCGGATCCTAGTGAATCCTAAAAACTCTGTATGTAACCTCTAGTGAGCTACAATGACGTTAACTAAATGTATATATGATAACTTTGAGAGTTGACACACATGACACTTTGTATAAATAACAATTCCGTAAGAACACGACTCTTTGGATTAAACAGTTCCTATCAGGCTAACGATGAAGAAAAAGGTGAGCGTTAAAATTAGATTTCTTCAGCAGGAAGCACTCTGAAATAGTATTATAGTTGCGTATTAACGCGAAGTATAGCTATTGCTTGATTATCATTGATAAATTAATACTTAAGTTTTTTTTATTTGGTATCAATTTTTTTCAACCCTAAGGGCCCACATACAACAAACAGCAGTACGTTTTCAAAACTATACGTCTGTGTTACCATCGTGTTATTATAGAGAGAAGTAAATCCAAGGTTTTTTAAGTGGTACGACTCAGTAAGACAATAAAAAAGACGATATCTAGGAATCTCAAAATTAAGACAATGACTTTTACCGTACCGGTGAACTTTGGCTGAAGTATATAGAGAAGTTCAGAATCCTATTGCTATTCATCCAAAGGGACTAGATCGAACAGGGGATTAGAAACATCATTAGTAAGCAATTAAATATTGCTTCAGTTTTCTCAGGCAGCTGGTCATCTTATCTATGCAAAATTGGATCATCACTATTCACTGCAGATGGAAGCCTTGGAGGCAACTACGATATCAGTGTATTACAAGAAATTAACAACTCATGTAACTTTCACAATTCGTAGAAAAACAGGCCTTCTGGAGCGAAGTTTCAAGTGATATCAATATCGAGCGTGCTTCAGCAGATGATTGACTCCAAGGATTCTGCCACCTGCAAGGACATCTAAAATTCAGTAACTACCGTTTAGTTTTCGACTCTCCTACAAACAATCAAAGTTTACAAATCTTAATAAAGAACGATGTATCAGTTATTTTACACTTATGGTCGTAAGCTTGTAAGGGATTCACATGCATTTTATTGGCCTCAAACTCTAGTAGTATATCCTTAGGTAATTAGGTATTTCATTAGGTTGAAAAACCATGTCAGCTTCTCAACCTTTGAGACAAGTCCTGCCAATGAATTCGCGATACAAAAAAGTTATACAGGCCTGGTAGAACAGGTACGAACACCCAAATCAAGAATATTATCAATTTACAGACTTTTTTGTCTATAAAAAATTTCGAGGCGTCTTTATCAAGATGCTATATTAATAACACTATGTATCTATCACACTAACCTTTAGGCTAAAAAAAAAAACTTAAAATCTCACTGGCTCACAAGGTACATCTTGTACTACAGACTTCCATAATAGCACACTCTAATTAAGCTTACTGGAGGATTTGAATTTCTCAATCTTCTCAACGTTTTTTAACCGGTGAGTAATTTTCTGGTTAGCTTCCGCTCAGTAGTGGACTAGTGCACCAACTTCATTTGCTTTTCGACACCTTTCATTTCTGACACGGAATGATCAACTAGAAGAATTTCTGTAATCTTTTTTAGTAAACTAAATACTACCTTATCTCCCTGACGTGAATAGAGCTTGCGTGACCTGTCGACCAACTCAAGGGTATCTTCCCAAGAGCAGAGAGCTACTCCACAAAGGGTACCCGATTAATCGCCAGCAGTTAAGGCTTGAGAAGTGTACTCATGTCTAACATTCAACCAGGTTGTCATTTCGCCTGGTATGTTTGCGAGCATATCCATGGCGTTTGACAAGAGCCATCCTAGATCACCAAATAAATTTATTTACTAAAAAAAAGAAGCACCAAGTCGTCTGTAGAAATCTGCATAGGTGTTCCCTTCAGATAGCGGAATATCATGGCAAACTGCCTAGAGTACATTCCCAGCACAGTCCACCTAAGAGCCGTTAACACTGGCAAGAAAAAAGTGGAAACACAGATATCTATACTTCAGACTTCACGAAACATTTAGACAACTTTTTACTAAGAGGAGATTTCGAGATACGTGTCGCTGTTTTATCAAAACGAATGCAACCAGTTAGCATGCACTACAACCAACCAAACATAGTATAATTTGATATTAAGTGTAGTGAGATTAGGACTTTTCAATTGCAACTCACACGCTGTAATACACTAAAATGTGTCTAAACCTTACTTACACATGACAAAAGATTTAAGATTATGTACAAAGCGGCCGCATGTGGCTTTCTCCAGAAATAAAGGTATTACTAAATGTAGATATCAGGATGCATTTAGAAAAAAAGATAAAAACAGCGATATATGTCGAGATCCGCCATAATAATTGCTTTAGAACGAGTGCAATCAGCTTGCTTGGAGTACAATCGAAGAGATCGGGTGGATAGAAATGGGAAAACTACAGTAGCTAATATATTCGTTAGGATTTGCAAATTCGAAATATTCGAGTGACGTGCGAAATCCAGTGACGTGTAAAACAAGAAGTCATTAGCTGAGAAAAAAGGAATATCACGCTGAGTTCGTAAGTTATTGCTTTCATAAAATTAGTGAAGAGAAAGCGCGTTAAAATGATGGACAAGTTGATGTGTCACTGGCGATAGGGCAGGCATCACTGAGCTGGTTCGATTTTTAATTAGTGGATTAGGGTGCAAATGGCGTGCCAATGATTCGAGGGGTCCCTGCAGGTGTCTGGTAAGGCTAAACGGTTTAGAAGTTCCATCGTAAATTCTGAGAAATTTATAAGTCTAAAGCGGACCTCGGCATGCATTCCTTAATTCCTGTTGGCTTTCAGCTAGTAAAAAAATTAAACACTAAAACGGAGGCCGCAGGCTCTTGTGTTGTATATGTAGGACTTAAAAACCAAGCAAAAGTGTTCTTAGAGCTACTTAACTCACACTATAAATTGACGTAGAAATTTAAAAACATTGGATTTACTTCTCCCTTTAATAAGAAGAGGGTATCACAGACGAATAGCTCTGGGTTCGCACAGTAGTTTGTTTTACGTAGGCCCATGGTTTTGAAAAAGGTTATACCAATGTAAAAACGTAATTATTAATTTATCAAGATAATCAAGCAATTGCTATATTTCCCGTTCATATGCAACTACAATACTATTCGAGAGTATCTAGTTAGCACTCATAGCATTCTTTCGTTTTAGAACAGAATCCTAAAAAATTGTAACATATTTACAATTTCAAAGCGTCTATAAAACAAAGGAAAGGAGTTTTTCGAACCTGTAGTATTGTATTGCTTCCCGTTAGTTGCCGACATATTTAAGAATAAAATGAAACTATTCCATTGTTGTAAGTTACCAGATAGTTACAATTTTAAAGTGATTGTATACAGTGGGGTAAAGAACATTTCGGAAGCTCAATCATACCCTTGCTGATCGTTGGTTCAAGACCTATTTAAAAAGATGAAGAGACAGAACTGTCGACCTCAGATTTTTCAATTAAATTTAATCGTATCGGTAGAATGAGTGGAGTGATTACAAGATTAAGCAGCTTCTTTGTGATCCTTAGTTTCTGATATATTTAAGTTCAAAATGAGTGAACTGAGTTCATTCAGCAAGACGAAATGAGTGCTTTGGAGATGATATAGCCTCTCGTAAATAGTCAGTTGATTATATATTTATGAATAAAATGAGAGAACGGAATTGTTGTAAACTGTCAGATACTAACATTGGTAGGTGCGTCCATTAAGTAAAGCTAAAGGTATGTTTGGGAGATGAATCAGACTCTTGCTGGTCTTTAGGCTGCGACATATATAAGATTGAAATGAAAGAACGGATTTGACGTAATTTGTCATATACCTAAAATTAAAGACTGAACGAAGATAAAGGCTGAAACGGTCTTGTTAGGTGAAGTAATTTGACTCCTGTTGCTCGTAATTTTCTCATATATATAAGAATAAGATGGAAGAACGGAACAATCATAAATTGTCAAGTAAATACCATCGAAAGTAATTTCATAGAGTAGTACGAAAGGTATATCGGCTATTTACGTTTGGTAGTTGGGCCCATTCAGTAAGGATAGAGCTTTGAATAGAAGATGAAGCAGACTCTTGCTGATCTTTAATTTGCAACAGATATAGTAACAAAATGAAAAAACAGAATTGTTTTAAACTTTCAGTATTTAGAATGATAAGCGAGTCGATACAATATGGGGGAGGTGTGTTTGAGGGATTAAGAAGACTCATGATGGTTGCCTGAATTCGACAGGTAAACAAATAAAATAAAAGTACGCAATTGTCGTAAATGGTCATATATATTCGACTGAAAGGCGGGACTATTCGGTACAGCAATATTGTTATTACTCTTTGTTCATAAATATGTCGGCAAATAATGATAATCAATATTTTGCTACGCCTTAATGAATGGTCTCACTTTTCATGTAAAATATTTGGTAATTTACGCACAATTGTTACTAGCGAACACAGGACTGACTATTAGGGTGGGCCGAAAAAATTTTTTGAAGATATTCAGGATTGAGTAGTTAACAAAAGTTGCGCAATGGTACGAAATGAAGCCATGTCAAATATGTTGATTTTAAAACAATATTTAACCGGGCCCCCGTGGCCCTAAAGTTCCTAATTTTTTGTTTAAATAAAATGGTTTTAGGTAATAATAACATTTTACCAGACACTACTATTAATACATAAAACATGAAATACATGGTTTTAATATACGCAAATAACTATTAAGAGCTTAACTAACTTTCATAACTACCATATTAACACACGAAAAACCTTTGTGTTGAGCCCACCTCAGAACTCTCAAACTTTAAGAGAATATCACTTTTTCGCATCTGGATGCATAATACATAACACTGGCTTTCCGAAGGCGGCGCTTACATTGCTGAATTCAAATAAAGTAGAAACAATATGGCTGCGAGCCTCTTTTCCTGTATTGTCTTGACTTCGAAATAAGCATATGATTTTGAATTACAACTTAAAATGCGAAAAGATCATTAACCCCATTAAGAAAAGAGATATACCCCATTAAGAGCCAAATTAAAGAAATTTAAGAACGGTGCCCTGTAGTTATGTGATATTTTCTCTTGCAAATGCTGCGATAGATTAACCTGTAAGTGTGGTAAATCAAATTATATACCGCTTTTGGAGTGGGAGCTCATATTAGATCAGAGAAATCGGAGACAAATGACGAGTTGCAATGTAGTTTGAAGCAGAAACCCATAGGCTCAAAAGAAAGCATGACACACAGATCGATTATGATGCTGCGGTACCTATTACAAGAGGGTTACAATCGTTAGCCTCAATCCCGTAAGCGCTTCCACCCCGAATTCAGACGATGAAGAGTTCGCATGGAGCTATCGTTTAGAGAATAAAATCAGTAAACCTAAATAAACAATAGTGAGCCCTAAGCAAATGAGTACCGCAAAAGATTTAACAGGTATATCGAATAGATCGGCTGCTAAAATTGTATCCGCTGTTTTAGAAGATATGAATTTACTGAACAAAACTAACTAAGATAAGGTAGTAGATAAAAACAAAATCCGTACGAAACCAGCAAAAAAGAAAAAAAGAAACCGTCTACAGTGTAAAGCTACTAATTTTAAGGGTCTCTATTTTGATGGCCAAAAATACCAAACTATAGTTCTAATTGACAATTGCAATAGGCAAAGCACTGAAGAATATGCAGATTATATCGATTTGACCGATTGGTCAGAAGTATTAGTAACGAAACCTCCAATTTCGGCTAACGTATCAATAGCACTAACCGAAATGATTGTGGAAAAGATGAGGTTTCAGTTTGTCACGTTCCCCTTCCACACGCAGGCTTTGGAGAAGTATCTAAAGGCAGTAACAGAATATTCTTCAGAAGTATGCGGTAGTGTTGCACGAGACGATTATATTCGCGCAAAACTGGAAGCACGTAAGTATCTACCAAGCTTCGGACATAACTCTCAATATTTTGTTCCAAGATTCCGCTAAGGAGGTTTAAGTAAGAGGAGGGCGGGTGGGAGGAACTCGTTGTAGCCATCTCCACGTGGTGAGTTCTGCGCTGGTTTGGTGTTTGTTGGTCAATTTTTCAACCTTACCTTATGTATTTGTGTTCCTACTTTATATCTACGAAACACCAATCAGGAGAAGAGCTGCACATCATATCACAACATTTAAAATCCTGGGGTCAAGTTAAAGTATTAGGAATCTTAACCAATTTTCTATAAATACTTAAAATAACTGTTAATGGTATATATATTTAAAAAGAACAACAAAATAACACTTTTCGGACCCGCAGGGCCTAGTGAAATATTTTTATCTGCCTCTGTTTTGGGGAAGAAACATAGCATTATACAACTTTTGCACGGTACTCAAACTTAATTTTCTGAAAACAAATATTTCAATAATATTTTCACTACTCACAATCATATTTTTTCAGCATTAACGTTCTTTTGAGCTCCCGGGGCGCGGTTAAATATAACAACTTTTGCACGGTACTGAAACTTAACTTTCTAAAAATATATTTTAATAATATTTTCATTGCTGGCTACATTTTTTAAAAAATTAGCGTTCTTTCGGGCCCCTAGGACCCGGTTACATATTTTTTTATGCGGCTCTATTTTGGTGAAGAAACATAACGTAATATTATACAACTTTTGCATGGTACTCAAACTTAACTTTCTAAAAAAATATATTTTAGTAATGTTTTCATTGCTGGGTACTTTTTTTCAAACTTAACATTCTTTGGGGCCCCCGGGGCCCGGTTAAATATCTTTTAATCCGGCTCTATTTTGGTGAGGAAACATTATACAACTTATAATACAACTTATATCCAACATTATACAACATTATACATTATACAAACATTATGCAAAAGTTGTATAACATTATACTACTTTTGCACGGTACTCAATCTTAATTTTCAAAAAAAAAAAAAAAAAAATTTCGGCCTTTTTCGGCCCACCCTACTGACTATACCGTAAATATTTTCCACCATCCGTGTAAGAGTATACCTCAAAAGAACTTAAAATCGATTCTTTATTTTTCTCGTCGATCCTGATCACGGGTTTCAGGTCCAAAGTAAGGCTGTTTCGGAGGTTAGAATATAATGGATTCCATAGAAAGTTTTACAGAATCCAATCGGGAAAATTTCTTAATGATAGACCGGAACCTAGTAAAACATACACAACTCTGTATTTCAGCTCTAGTGAACTGCAAAGACGTTAGCTAAAAGCATATTTGATAGCTTCGAGAGTTCACACATGAGACTTTGTATAAATAATAAATCCGTAACAACACAACCCTTTGGATTAAGCAGTTCCTATCAAGGCAACGAAGTAGAAAAAGGAGAGAATAATATAAGTTTTAAGTAGATTTTTTCAGCAAGAAGCACTGTCAAATACTATTATAGTTGCATATCAACGAGAAGTATAGCTATTGCTTGATTATCATTGATAAATTAATACTTAAGTCTTTTACTTTTGGTATCACAATTTTTTCAACCCCAAGGGCCCACATAAAACAAACAGCTGTACATTCCCAAATCTATACGTCTGTGATACCTTCGAGTTATTAAAGGGAGAAGTAAATCCACGGTTTTTTTTTTAACTGGTACGCCTCTCTATCAGGTAAGTTAAGAGGCTCTAAAAGAACTACAGCTTCGTTTAAGAACCTAGGAAAAAAACACAAGATCTTGCTGCCTCCGACTCGGTGTTAAACTCCTTTACTAGCTGTAAACCAAGAGGAATTTAGGAATACATGTCGATGTCCACTGCTGACCTAAATTTCGCAGCATTTTAAGAAAAAACTTACGAGCCGCTTAGCTTTACCGGACTCCTCGTAAAAGAACCGTCGAATTATTGGCACGCCTGTTGCATCCAAAACCGTAATTAAAAATCGAAAACCTCCGTCTATTTTCAAAATTATTTCTATGATCACCGCATCACATAGAGGTCGCTTTCATCCTTTATTAATATATCTTTTTAGACAATGTAGAAAACCATTACAAAGAAGTCAATTGGCTTTACTGTTAACGTTCTCTTAAAATGATGGTGAAGTCAACAAAGGTGATGATGAAAACAAAGGTGATGTCTGACATTGCAGATCAATATTACAAAAAACTTCACCAGCTCCGGGATGCTTGGCCTATCGCTAATGACCCATCAACTTCTTCATGATTTTAACGCGCTTTCTCATTACTAGTTATGCGAAAACAATACATTAATAGCTCAACCTGATATACATTCTTTCTCAGTTTAAGACTTCTTGTTCCACACACACTGGGTTTAAACTCCCATATGAGCTCTCTACTTTTCCGATTTCTATCCACCCAATCTCGTCCGTTGTACTGCTTGCAAAGTGATTCGATACGTTCTAATACAAGTATCATGGCGGATCATGACATCTACTGTTATTATCTTTTTATCTAAGTGCATCCTGATATCTTCAATTA
The DNA here is from genome assembly GCF_964235325.1 of Thermobia domestica. Lineage (NCBI taxonomy): Eukaryota > Metazoa > Arthropoda > Insecta > Zygentoma > Lepismatidae > Thermobia > Thermobia domestica. The sequence goes on along the minus strand of NC_137465.1, from coordinate 85,016,555 downwards.
GTAATACCATTAGTTCTTCTGCAAGCCACACCCGTTAGCCTTGTAGATAATCTTAAATCTTTTGCCTTAATATTTAACAGATTATAGTCTATTACACCGTGAGTTGCGACTAAAAAATCCTAATCTCACTACGCCTGTTATCAAATATTACTACGTCTGGTTCGTTGTAGTGCATGCTTCCGCTTGCATTCGTTTTGATATGAGAACATGTATCTTCCTTTTTTGTACTTATATACTATATGCAGGAGTTTAGAAATACTTTATGTTGAATTATTGAAGAATTACAGAGGCACTACTCTGCCTATATCAAAAGGAGATGTGTGTTTCTCACAATTCCACAATCGTTGTGGCGAAACTTTCAGAAGATGGATAGCTATCGAAAGGTTAGTTTGGGAAAAGGAAATCGATACGCGAGACGCGAGTGAAGACTTGATTAAATCTTCCGAGCAAGACAGCTTTGACACACCTAGAACATGAGTATATAGCGTTAGAGGGGAAGAGGATATAATTACGGAATGTGATACGCTATTCTTATCAAGACAATGCTATCGTTATACAGGCCTGGTAGAACATGTGTAGTACAGAGGCATCAACAATTATATCAATTGACAGATTTTTTTTTGTACTTGGGTTATTAGACATTAGGGGACTTTCAGTTAAGTACACCTGAAAGATATAAATGTTCCAAGGCTCACTTCCCACATCTTGGAGCAGAAGCTTTAAATTACTCTCTTGGTAATAGTGTCGGAGAACTTAGTCTCCCAGGACACAGAAAGTAAAGGAGATGGGGATAAACTATCGAATGGCCGAAAAGTTAAACACGTCTATAAAAATTTTCGATGGGTCTTTTGCAACCATGAACTATTTCATTAAGATTCTATATTGATAACACTACGTATCTCTCTCACTAACCTTTAGGCTATAAAACTTTAAAATCTCACTGGTTCGCACGGATCATCTTGCACTACATTCTGCCTTTTAGCACACTCTTATTAAACTTATTGGTGGAATTGAATTCCTCAAACTTCTCAACGTTTTCTCAACCGTGAGTTAATTTCTTGTAAGCAAAACTGTATTAGCTTTTCAACACCTTACATATCTAAGACGGATGATCAACCAGAACAATTTTGTTAATCATATTTATTAAAATCAACACTACCTCATCTCGCTGTCGTGAATAGAGGTTGTGTGTCCTGTCCACCGAATCTAAGGTGTATTTTCAAGAGCAGAAAGCTACTGCAGAAATTTGTACTCGATTAATCGCCAGATGTTGATTCTTACGAAGTTACTCATTTCTGACACTGAACCAGACTGTCATGTTGATGTAATTTTAAATGAAGGTATAGAGAGAAACAAGGTATAAAACATGGTGGTGGTTTCTGCGGCCTCCGATTCGGTGTTGAATTCTTTTACTCAGTGGAAGCCAATGGGAATTAAAGAATACATGCTGATGTCTACTACTCACTTCTAAATTTCAAAGTCTGAAAAGCAGCTTGGTACAATCACAAAGGAACAGCTTAGCAGCGTTAGCGAGATAAAGTAGTTTTGAATTTAATAAATAAGATTATTGCAATTCTTTTTGTTGATCATTCTGTTTGTCGAAACGCTAATACAGTTGGTGCACTTGTGTGCTTCTGAAACATCAGATATTTCTCACAGGTGAGAAAACATTGATTAGATTGAGAAATCCTAATCCTACATTGAGCTTAATAAGTGTGCGATTATGGCAGTCTGTAGTGCAAGATGAACGGTGCGAGCCGGAGTGTTTTTAAGCTTCTATAGCCTAAAGATAAGAGTGAGAGATAGGTAGCGTTATCAATATAGCATCTTGATGAAGTGTGAGATTATAAAAGACGCTCGTAAATTTTTATAGACGCAAGTTTAACTTTCAGGCTAATCGAAAGTTAATCGCAGTCTCTTTTACTTTCTTCGGGCAGCAAGAGAAAGTTCTCGTACACTGTTACCAAGAGGGGAAATTCATGGCTTCTGGTCCAAGATGTGGGAAACGAACCTAGAAGTTTTATATCTTTCACGTGTACTTAACTAAAAATTTCCCAAATATATCTAACAAAAAAAAAAAAAAAAATCTGTCAAATTATAATTTTGTTGGTCTCTGCTCTAAACCTGTTCTACCAAAGCTGTATAATTTCTTTGTATTTCGAATCAGTGCTTTACTTCGCTAGCATTAGTAATTCAACGGCAAACCATTAGAAGCGGGCCTGTTTCTACAAAGTAAATACGTACCTAATTACCTAAGGATTACCTTCTCGAGATTCAGGTCAATATCCTGCACGTGAAACCTTTCTAAGCTTACCACCATAAGTGTAATATTCCGGAAAATTATTAGCATCGTGGGCTTCTCTTTAAAAAGCAGCTAGGTACGGCCGTAAAGGAACATGGTTCTGAGCATTAATCATTGATATTTCTTATGACCTATAAAGTCTTGGGCAATAAGTTGAAACCAACTGGGATCGACGTGTAGCGCTACTTTCATTCTTACGATCCCGTCTTGGATAAAAATGTACAAGGAGTAACCTTTACGGAATAAACAAACATCGTTCTTTATTAAGAGTGTTTAACATTTCTTCCTTGTAGTAGAATCGAAACTAAACGGTTGTTACACTATTTTAAGTGCCCTTGCCAATGGCAGGAACCTTGGAGTCTACTGCCTGCTGCTGACATCTTAACAGATAAACTATCAAACAAGAAACAAATGTTATAAACACCAAAATTAAATGGAACTGTAGTACGCGAATATGCTTAAAATGAATTGGTTTAGCTCGTTAAATTAAATGTGTCTTGTTAAGGTTTCGTTTTCTCATTGGGTACTAAATTCGCTCGTGTTAAGGAATACCAAAATATGTAAAGAGTAGTGTCTATAGAGTTGCTGTATTAATACCATCTTCATGATTTAAACCTTGCTCTCTCTATACCTTCATTTAAAGTTACATCAAGATACAGTCCGGTTCAGTGTAAAAGATGAGTACATTTCACCTCAACTGCTGGCGAATAATCGGCAACAAATTTGTGAAGTAGTTTTCTGCTCTTGAGAAGACACCTTAGAGTCGGTGAACAGGACACGCAACCTCTATTCACGTCAGCTAGATGAGGTAGTGTTGAATTTAATAAATATGATTACAGAAATTCTTCTGGTTGATCATACCGTCTCAGATATATAAGGTGTCGAAAAGCTAAAAAAGTTTGCGCACATTTCTGCTAGCCGAGCAATGTTTAGAAGTAAGTTCTGAATGATTTTGAATAGGCATGACCATTCATCATTTTCGTAAATATTGTCTTAGCGTAGAGGATACCCCAAAGTTCTTTATACCGTTTCCTCACATATTGTATCCAACTGTGCCTAGAAGTTACTTAAGTGGAAACCACCTAAGAGGGTACATTTTTCGACAGTTCAGAAATTTCCTCAGCTGCAGCTACGATTTGAACAACTTTACAGTATAATGGCTGATGTAATGTCATAACACATGTGCTTTGTCCACCTTGCACTTATTTACTCTATGCAGATGAGTAGAATACATAGAATTGGTACTAGATGTTGAATTAATGAAAAATCACACAGGGACTATACTTCTTATATCAAAAGTAGAGGTGCGTATCTCACAATCCGCAGTCCTTGTGGCGAAGCTTTCACAAGATCCAAAAGATGTTTGAGAGAAGAAATCGACACGCGAGACGCTAGTGAACTCTTGACACAATCTTCCGAGTTACACAGTATTGACACACCAAGAACATGAAAATATAGAATTAAAGGGAAGAGGAAGACCGATTTACGAAATGTTATACCATATTCTTAAGAAGGCAATTTTACCGTGATATCAGATTACTATTTCATTCAAGAACTTGAATATATAAAATTTTCTTCGAGACTTCTGAAATTAATGACTTTTTCTGCTCGATGATATGTGTGGGACTTCGTTACTACTCAAAGCATACAGTCATCTTATATGAAAGGATTATTTTATGAGCCTACTTTTTGGTTGCTTTGTGTTGATCAGTGTTACTAAGTTGGTAGCGAACACAGGACTGACTATACCGTAAATATTTTCCACTTAATCGTCCAACAGAAGATCTCAAAAGAACTTAAAATCGATCCTTTATTTGTAACATCGATCCTGATCCCCGCTCTCATGCCCAAAGTATGGCTGTTTCGGAGGTTAGCCCCCCCCCAAAAATAATTGAATATATCCGTAAAAATGGTCTCTACCATTACTGCTCAGTGCGTTTATGAGAACTAACGATGCACTTACGATTGCCGTTAACCCAGGTAACCTATCTGTGTGTTTGTACGAAATTTGATATTTCTGAAGACGGACCACCCACCGAATATCTTGAAGATGTTCACGATAGGGTAATACTAACTTTGGTGCTTAGTGCGTTTTAGTGCACTAATGTTGTGATAAGTTTGGTGAAAATCTGTCTGCATAAAGACGGGTGGCGAGCAAACTTCATATGAAGAAAGGCCCAACCACAAATCATCAAATAATAGTAAACTCTGATTGCACTAACGTTAGTTTTTAGCGCACTAACGTGCACTAACGATGTACTTTCGATTGAAGACGATTCGTGTAATATGAGAGGAGAGGGGGCAACATCAGACACGTAAGAGATGGTTTGCTTATGGCAGATACCATAACTTTAAGGCTAATTTTATTGAAATACAAGGGTATATAAAATTTTTAAAGAGTGTACAAAAGTGTAGAAATCCATAGATATTTTTCGTCTACTTAAGTCTTCGATATGAACACTCGGTACTCGAAATTGATCATTAAGTTCAAAACTTTGACGGTAATTTTTTCAAAACACAAAAGAGTACAAAAATATTTCAAAGGTGTAGAATGTACGATATTCGCATATTATTTTTATCAACCTAAATCTCGGATCTGGTGATTCCGTAGTCAAACGTCAAGTTTGTGTGCGGAATTTTAAACGCAAATTTCTAGAAACAAATGAGTGTATAAATGTGTTAAAAGACGTACAAAATTTGTACTAAATAATGAAAAATGTTTAATATGCGATTTGCCGATTCCGGACTCCAAGTTGACGGACTGTTATTAAACGTTTAATATAGTGGTGATATATTTAATTCCATTATGTACGACACACATTTCTTTACTTTCAAAGATTTTGCATTAATATTATTCTTACTAGACGAAGCCCAACATTTCAGCCAAAGTGTATTTACTTAATTTTTCCATTCTATTATACATTCTTGTTTCACTGTTTGAAAAGTACTAAAATACACTTAATAATTATTACCAGCAGTGTTACAAATCTCTGCAATAAAGTTAATCGAAAGTTGGAAATTGTGCAAACCTGAATAAACGTAGAAAAAAGCAACTGATATTAGAAAACATCACATCGGAGATGCAAGGGAAGGTGCTGAAGACCAATTTTTTATAACGCTTCTTTCTCTGATAGTAAAATTCGTCAAACTTTGAAAATTGTTGATCAAATTTGACCAAACGATGATCAAAGTATTGGCATCAAAAAATTTCGAAACTGATATAAATTTAAGCTGGCGTGTACTTGCCCCCGTACTAAGTATAGCTTATATTAAACTTAGTAACGATGATGAAATGGAGAAGGGGGCCTAGTATATAGTTAACTCACTACTAAGAAAAACCTTAAAATTTTGTTACTAACTCCGATCCAACGTAAAAATTGTTGCTCCGACCGGATCAAACGATTGACTACTAAAGATCGAATCGGAGGTAAAGGGTGTCTGGTCCCCCTCAGCATAACCCTTATATCGGAGTTAGTAAAGTTGACCAAACGTGAAAAAATGTGATCCAACCTGATCATAAGATTATCAAATGATTGGCGTCAAAATTTTCGAAGTGGAGGCGAAGGGTGGATAACGTGTAGTTAGCCCACTCTACTAGAAAAAGCTTATATTTATATTACTGACGATAATGAAACATTAGAAATTTATGATCATACCCGATAAAACGATGATTAAACTATTAACATAAGAAAAGATCGTATCGGAGTTGAAGGTAGGGTTGGCCCCATAGTTTGTAACGTTGATATCTTTATTAGTATAGTTGACCAAACGTTCAAAATTATTGATCATACATGATCAAACGATTATCAAATGATTTACATTAGAAATAATCGGATTGGAGGTGAAAGGGGGCTGGCCACCCTTTTTGTGACTGATATATATCTGTTAGTAGAATTGATCAAACGTTGAAAATTGTTGATCAAACGATTGGCTTCAAAAAATTTCGAATCGGATGTGAAACGGGCGCCAGCGTGTAGCTAGCCCCCCTGCAAAAAGCTTATATTTATGTTAGTAACACTGATCAAACACTAAAAATTGTTCATCAAACCTCATCAAACGTTGATCAAAAGATCGTTAGTTACTAATTAAAATATTTAAGAACAACATGAAATCATGGAATAATCGTACATTGGAATATATTTGTTTTTTGAAAGTGGCGAATGGAGGGTTTGAAGGATAAAGCAGACTTTTCAAAGATCGCTAGACACTAACGTACTTAAGATGAAACTGAAAACACAGATTTGTCATAAATTCTCTGATATTTACAATTGAAAAAGTTTATACATACAGAATGATTAAAGGAATGTTTGGATGATTAAGTAGATTCATGTTGATCGTTTGTTTGGAACATGTCAAAGAGAAAAATGGCATAACGGAACAGACGTAAATTGACGGATGTATACAATTGAAAATTTAGTCAAAAGAGTTGATCGAAGGGTGTGTTTTGGCATATAATTGAGACACTTGATAATCGTTAGTTACTGTACTGTTTTAGAATAAGTTATATAATGAAAGACTTCAAAATTGTCAGATTATTAATAATAAAAAGTGAGTGCAGGGAAAGGAGTGCTTGGAAACTGTAGTAAAATAAAATTAAAATGGCATTTTTCGAAATTTGTCGGATATTTACAATTGGCAAGTGAGCCCATTCAGTAGGGCGAAATAGATTTTTGCTAACTTTAAATAACTCTTGCTGATAAGTATTTCTCTACATATTTAAGAATATAATAAAAGAACGCAATTGTAGTAAAAAATTGAACAGGGACCCCAAGCATCAGAAGTGAACCTTCTATCACTAAGCCACCGTGTCCCCATTTGAAAAGTGGGTTTATAGAGTTGGACGAAAGGAACGTTTGGAAAATTAAACAGACTCATGCTAATTGATTTTTTCCGACATGTTTAAGAATAAAATATCATAATACAATTGTAGTAAATGATCAGATATTTAGAATTGAGAAGCGAGTCTATTCTGTATCCCGGAAAGAGTGTTCGGAAATACGAGGGCTATCCAGAAAGTAGATTACGTTTTCGTCTGTGTCCGCTAGGGGCGGGGCTGGCGCGGCCATCTTCGGGTCAGAGCGTTGCGCAGCTCAGTCGGCATCTAGCCGTGCTAGTGAGAGGTTCGTGCTGTGCTCCGTTAAGATACTGTAACGGTTTGAAATGTCTGCGTTAATTGAAAATCCCGCGAGCTGCGAGGTGCGTGCAGTAATAAGGTTTCTGACAGCAAAAAACTGTAAACCGATAGAAATCTATCGGCAGCTGTGTGAAGTGTATGGGGACAACATTATCACTGAAGGTGGAGTGCGACAGTGGGTCATAAGATTTAAAAATGGCCGAACCAATGTTCACGACGAAGATCGAAGTGGGAGACCCAGCAAAGTGACTGCCGAACTTGTCGAAAAAGTCGATGTTAAAGTCCGTGAAAATCGAAAGTTCACAATAACGGAACTTTCTTTGAGTTTTCCACAAATTTCGCGAAGTTTGTTGCACGAAATCATCAGCGAAAAGCTTGGTTACCACAAGTTTTGTGCAAGATGGATTCCAAAAATCTTGACAGAGGACCACAAAAATCAGCGAATGGCTGCAGCGTTGCACTTTTTGGACGCCTACAATAAGGATGGTGACTCTTTACTCGATCGCATCGTTACTGGTGACGAAACATGGGTGAAACACGTGAACTGTGAAACGAAATTGCAATCAATGCAGTGGGGGCACACAGGTTCTCCCCAAAAACCCAAGAAATGCATGCAAACAATGTCGGCAAGGAAGATGATGGCGACTGTTTTTTGGGACAGAAAAGGTGTGATTTTGGTGGACTTCCTGGAAAGAGGCACTACAATAAACGCTCAAAGGTATTGCCAAACTCTGCAAAACCTCAGAAGAGCAATTCAAAACAAGCGCAGAGGAATGTTGAGCTCTAAGATCTTGTTGATGCACGAGAACACCCGGCCCCACACGGCAAATGTCACGCGTGAAGTTCTTGAATCTTTTCAGTGGGAGTTGTTTCCTCATCCGCCGTACAGTCCCGACCTGGCACCGAGCGACTTCCACCTATTCCCAGCAATGAAGAAGTGGCTGGCTATGCAGCGTTTTGATGACGACGAACAGCTGCAAGAAGAGGTAACGAAGTGGTTGAAGTCGCAGGCGGCCGAATTTTTCGACGAAGGAATTTCCAAGCTCGTACATCGCTACGATAAATGCCTTAATTTGAATGGTGACTATGTCGAAAAGTAGTATTTGTGTGTGGCTTTCATCTGTATATAATAAAATTTGTTTCCTATACTTTGTTGATTTTTTATTCCAAAACGTAATCTACTTTCTGGATAGCCCTCGTAAAAGCAGACTCTTGCTGATTGTTGGTTGAAGACATGCTTAAGAATTAAAAGAAAAAACAAAATTGTGTTAAATTGTAACACATTTAACATTCAAAAGTGAATATATTCAGTTACAGTTGAAGAGCGGTTCTATTCAGTAGCCCTAAAGGAGTGTTTTAAACTCCTTTGTGATCGTTGGTTATCTCACACTTGGTGATAGTTGGATCAACAGTTATTTAAGTACAAGAGGAAGAAGGAAATATTCTTACTGAGATATTTACAATTTAAATTGAATCCACCCGGAATAACGAATGGAGGGTTTCGAAGATTAAGCAATCTCTTCACTTTCCTTAGTTTTTGTCATATTCAAGTGTAAAATGAGAGAGAGGGTTTTCAGTATATTGTCAGATGTGTTGGAGATGAAACTAACTCTCGCTAATCGTTAATTAATTAAATAAATATGAAAAAAATCAAAGAGCCGATTTGTCGTAAATTCTCAGGAGCAATAGTAAGTGCTCCATTCAGTAAGGCTGAAGGGGTATTTGTTGATTTTTAGTTACTAACATACTTGTGAATTTAATGAAATAACTGAATTCTCGAAAATTATCAGATTTTAGCAATTGAAAAGTATTTGCAAACCCAGCATTGCGAAAAAATATTTGGAAGCTAAAGCAGATACTTGCCGGCAGTCGGTAAATGAAATATTTAATAAAAAATTCAAACAACAGAATTGTTTTATCTTGTAAGATATTTATATTGGGAAAATCACGCAGGGATTTTCAAGATATAGCAGATTCTTGCTGATTGTTAATTACTGAAATGCGTAAATTTAAAATGAAAGAACGGAAATGTCCTACATTGTCAGATTTTTACATTTTAAGATTTAATCTATTTAGCGCGCCACTGGAGTGTTGGAACTTAAAGCAGAATTTGGAGATCCTTAGATGAAGACACATTCAAGAATAGTTTTAGCGAATGGGATTATGGTAAATTGTCAGATATTTAAATTTGAAAAGAGAGTCTATTCAGTACGGCGAAAGGAATGTTTGAAGACAAAGTAGAATCTTACTATGCGTTAGTTTCCGACATATATAAGATTGAAATGAAAGAACGGAATTGTCGTAAATTTCAATTGAAAATATGGCTATTCAATAGGCCGTAAGATCTGTTTGGAAGCTGAAGGAAACTTCTTCTCTTTATTGAAGATTATAAAAATAACAGAATTTTGTAATTTCTGAGACTCAATTGAAGAGCGATTTTAATATAAAAAGCGAAAGGAGTACTAGGAAGCTGATTTAATTAGAACCTTCATGATTGTTAGTTACTGACATATTTAGGAATAAAATGCAAAAACAAAATTGTCCTGAAATGTCAGATATTTACTATTGAAAGCTCACTGCTTTCAGTAGGAAGAAAAGTGGTATAGAAGACGAAGCTGAATCTTCTAATATTTAGTTCGTGACGTATTTGTGAGTAAATAAAGAGACGGAAATGTAGTAAATTCTCAGATATTAAAAATTAAAAAGTGTCATTGGAGTAGGCCGATAGAGAGTTTATAAGTTCAAATACACTTGGATGAACTCATATTAAAGAATAAAATAAAATGAAATTTTTGAGTTTTACGTCCTACGCTTATTCCGTTTAGGCTAAAGAAGACAGTGATGATGATTAATGAACGGAATGGAGGAATGAAGGAAGTGGGAGGAAACTGGAGAACTTCGAGATAAGTTGACTTGGCGGGAACAGGGTTGATCCCGAAACCCCTATCACTAGAAATGAACGCTCTACTACTGAGCCACTGCAGCCCCTGCTAAGTGATAGTATCTGTCATGTTTAAGATTGAAATGAAACAAGGGAATTGTAAATTTTCAGGTACAAACACAATTAGTTGTTCTATGCAGTACACCAAAAAAAGGTCGGAAGACGAAAACCACTATCATTATCGTTGCTTTGTGTCATCTTTAAGTATAAAGTTAAAGAACGGAATTGTTGAAAATTGTTCCTCAAGTACAATTGGAAAAAAAGTCTATTCATTACCTCAAGAGGAATGAATTGTAATGTGAAGGCGGACTCTTGACCATGGTGTTATTGAACTATTTTAGAATAAAATGAAATAATTGAATCTTCCTAAATTGGCAGGTACTTACAATGAATAGCGAGTACATTCAATAGAACGAAAGTGAATGTTTGGAAAGTGAGGTGAACTCTTGTTAAGCGGTAGTTGCTGCCATATTTAAGCATGAACTGAAATTTCGCAATTGTCCTCAACATTTACTATCCATTTCATAAAGATAGGCCCCTGACTTCGTGGTGCTGCCGTGACGTTCAGTCAAAACTTATATTGCATTGTCGTACCTCGTTGGAATTCCTGAAATGTTGTCTTTTCAATACTTAAGACATAAAAATTTTCTTTGTACTATGCAGTGAGAAAAAAATAAAAAATTAATGAAAAAGTGCGTATTTTTTCGTACTTTTTTGGTAGATCAATGTTTATAGTAAAGAGATCACGTGTAATAATTTCCTGTGTACAATATGTAGATGCATCCATTAACTGTAAGTTGTGAGAATTTCAATTTTCATCACTTGATACTTTTTGTGTAATTATAACAAATATACGACGCTCTGATCTCCTTTACCATGGTAAATAGAGAAACGTACAAAACACTGTTCGAAAATTTGGAAGTCTAGTGTTCCAAATATTTGGAACTATTAACAAAAAAAAAGGTTTAGTTGGTAGAGTATTTATTTTTAAAATTTTTTTTTTTTACTTCAACATGTTCTCTGCGTTAAGCGGTGAGCCATGTTGCGGCCCAATCTTTAAATTCCCCGCGCTTATATGAAGAAACAGCATACAGTAAGTGGAAGTGCGGCAACGCTGTCGTGCAGTGTTGTCGCGTTCAGGAAGCTTGTAGCGCGAAGCCTACTTCATAAGAATGTAATAGGAACAAGTATTTATTATAACCTTTCACAACATCATAAAAATAATAATAATGCATTACATATCTCAATTTAATCGAAATAAAACGTTGAAGTAATAGATCCAAAAACTCATCTCTCAATCTATTTACTTCATTCACTTTCGTAATGGGTTTGTTGACTCATCGCTGCTCCTGTTATCTTCCTGTACACTTATTAACAATGGCTCCATTTTTACCTCAAGATCTATCAGTATACACACTTTCCAGCTTACGAACATGTTAAAGGTTAAAAAGAAATGTATCCTTGGCAATCACGTGTTCACCCAAGTTCTGCGATCAATTCCCCTGCCGAATGTATACAATAACACAGAATGGGTCCTTTGTTTTCTTTCAACGAAAGAAAATTATGCAATGTGTAGTAGACGAGGGTTGTATTTGCGTCTAATCACGTTGCACTGATTACGCCTTCAACACTTCCCTTCGGTTCGTAGGCGTCAAAAACTTATACATTCACCTCATATGGGTTCATTGCAATGAGACGGACGAATGGGCAATTATATTTTCCTTAGTATATGTCGTGGTTTTTGATTAAAAATATATATATATATATATGGATATTCCTTTACGAGCGGCGGTATTACAAAAAGAAGAGGCAAAATTTTTAGCGATAATGAAATTGCAGAACTGATGAATGACTCCGAATCAGACGGTTATGAGTTAGTAATGAATAGTAATGACATTGATTATTCTGTGCTCAGTGGCGTATTCGGGAGTGAACAAGATAGTAATTCTGTTTCAAGTGAACCTGCGGCTGCGCCGGGAAAGAGAGAAAAAACGTGTTGTTCCTATTCAAAGACAGATTCTGAGGTAGCTTGGAGCGATAAAATTCAAGTAAATGCAAAACCCCTGTTTAGTGGTATCCTGGGAATTAATCAAAATGCTGGGTTATCTACATAGTATTCCGCATATAAAGTGTTTCAGCTGTTTTTACCGATGAAGTTTTATAGTAAAAAAAAAAAAAAAGTTGAATTGATTTTGGGTTGGACGTCCTGTTCAGCAGTGAGGCTATATGAGACGTCGACCTACTGATTAACGTGAAATCCAAACTAGGCTACATGAGCTCTACCAGGAATAGTAGTAAAAGTTATGAATCAATACGCAAAACAGCAGATTGAGAAAAAGAAAAAAATACCAAAACAAAAATCTTTCTTTTCTAAATGAAAGCGTGTTACTTTAATTAAAAACCAGGAATTTCTTACACTAATTATTCACATAAGCCTTGCACGGAAGCCATAGACCGGCAGTCAGCCCATGGTACCGTGCATGTGCTTCCGCATAAAATATTTTTGCATTTTCATGTCCTTTACATCCTCCTAAGCAATTTTAAGAAGGGTGTCGCTCTTACACCCTTGGGCATTTTGCACAATACCCATTAACCCTTTCGAATCCTATGACGTCAAGCAATTTTTAGGACTTTTTCTTCAAGTAACCACTGTTTCAACACCATTCATCACAATTTCATGGTTCATATGTCATTCTCTTTAAAATGATGCAATCTTTCAAATGCTATGCAGAACATACCCTTATGACGTACAAGAAAAGAGAAATTTAGAAAAAATCGGGAAATTTCTCTGAAAAAAATCCTTTTTTCGACGTTTAGGACTCATTAGAGCGACCCTGAGTAAAAGCAGGATACCCTAATATACCTTTAAAAATACATTGTGATATTGGTAATGTTCATGCCAATTACTATTTTGATATCTTATATAACGACGTAATTACAAAATATTTCTCAATCCTGTGTGCAAGTAAAAAAAAAATAATAAAGATTTTACTGGTGCGTAATTAGGTTTTGATGGAAACTACAGGCTTTGGTACAAGTAAGCAGCTAATGTGTGATACTAATTGACTGTAGTACTTCACGACGTTGTCTTGTCGTCATTGGATTCGAAAGGGTTACTATGCAAACCAGTTGCCTCCATTACCGATAAATCAAATTTTGCACGTATACCATAAATTTATTATCCTTCCACAAACTTCCCGATGTGTACATTCAATGTTTTTTTTTATTATCAAAAGTTGCTCTAAACATGATGTTGACGAATAAGTTATATATATATAATTTCTGTAAAAATATCCTTAGCTTCCTGAAAACATTGAATTAATTTTATGGTCTTTAGCATTTTCATGAACACTCCTGTATGAAACTAATAACACTTCCATTTTCACAATCATTGCGAGCAAAAAGGGTCTACAGGTCATGAAAAATATATTCGGTCTCCTCTTCATCTACATTTGTGTTTGCGGCGGCGACTGTTTTTTCGTTATTACATCGTGCTTCGTCATGACACAGACAAAACACAGTGCATGGCAATTTAGCTGCATTGCAACGACAATGAGCTGTTGAGCATGGTTTATCAGATGAACAACGACAATGTATCATCTCCAGCACTTCTGGAGGTGCCAATGCAGTATTTGACGGCAGTAGCACAGGGACAAGAGATTTCGACACATCTTCACGTTTCCAGCCATACAAAGTGGGATCAAACTTGGGTGGCTCAGATTCACACGCTGACATCCATATGTTTAATTCGAACGCTTCCGTCGTTGGTGGGAGACTTTTCAAATCAGGGGCTGACGTGGCCTTTCGCCTTGACATCTTTGCCATCCACACATCGACTTGTATATCAGACATATTTTCTCTATTTTTGCTTCCGTAGCAGACGGACATGAAATACGTGGCTTCTTTTACAACATCGCTGATGTTTGCATTCAATTTTCCAAGTAGCTTGAGTTTATTTCCGCCGTGCAGTGACCTCAGTGCCGCTGCCTTTCCAATGCCAAAACATTGTGCAACAGTGTCGCACCCTGTGAGAGCATGTGCACCTGGAAGATCTGAAAGAAATGCCTTATTTTTTTCTACGCTTGCACCAATGTTGATGACGGTCCTGCTAGACCCAGTACTTTCCATAGTTAACACACAAGACAGTTTAAGCGTAAAGAAGAAATACATGAGAAGTATGAAAACATCGGTATCGTCGCACGTAACTGCGATACTCTTCACTCCCTCTTTGGCAATCTTCACTACTTGCTGCACTATGATCACATCTGCTTCTTCATGTGTTGTCCGCAAATCAGTTCTGTATACTATCTCCCTGTTACATATCTGGATCGGAGTGGGGTCTTTTCCGGTTATGACCAATTTATAGTTCAGATTTCTATTCTGAACATCAGTTAGAAGTTGCTGGATAATTAACTCTGTCAACTGTATCTTGTTTTCGGTGACAGTAAGTACAACTTTCCGGGGTGGAAGTGGTGTTGATAAACTTAATTTGTGCCTCCTGCTACCAAACTGGCCAGCTCGGGCCAATCTTGTGCCACTCTTAATGCTGTAGTTGTAGTATCTGTCGAATACCAAGTACACATGACAGAACTTTGTCTTCTGAAACACATATTCGCATACGTTATTCACATAGTCATGAACAGTTCCATTGTTCGGCCAGTGCACTACCCACAGGATAGCACTTCCATCAATCACTGTAGCTTCTGGTGTGAAGAGTACTCTTGAAGATGTCTCAACTTTTAGTTGATTCATCATGAGTGATTTCGCCTTTGTTATTCTCATCTCCCCGTAGTCATCAAACATGGCAGTTGGTACCGGGGCAAGTTCATGTTTGAGGACATGATGAAAGTTGATATCTCTTGTTCCTTGTAATCCAAGAACACGAGAGTAGATCAACGTGGCATCACATACATCTGTAGTTCCAATTCGTATGGACTTCCTGTTAACAGCCATTGTTACAACTTCCTTTGGTATGGTTGAGTAGAAACCTTTTGGCCAAGTGCCTGAATATTTAGCCATTTGATCCATTCCAATATTCAACGCATTGAGAACATTCACCTTGTCTGACGCGATTCTGCCAGTGACTATGTTGATAAGAGATTGGGAATGGTCTTTCGTGTCAAACGGATCAATACACGTTTCTAATTTACTCCTGATTTTCTCTCTGTCAATTCTGTCTGCTCGAATTCTTGCTGGTTTCTCTTCTTTGTGAGTAGTGACTTGATCCCTCTGACTGTCGTTGGTCAAGTCTGATAGATCTTGCAAAATACGGCTAAAAATGTGCATGCTGTATGCCCACTTCTTCATACTTTCTGGTTTCATTGTCAGTCCGATGATTCCACGGGGTCCTTTGCCGTATCTCATAAATGTCGTTTCAATATACATGTCAGACCAGATGCCGTTCCACAGCCCTTACTTGTGGCGCATAACATGCTCCCCTTTTATGAATTTATCTAGTATATCACCATGAAGTTTTTGCATTGACTGCAAATAATACAAACCGTACCTTGCGTAATTGTGATGGCCAGCAGCAAAGAAGTACGGAAGCATCTGTCTTACTGCCCACAGGTGTAGTGGCCATTCACCTTCACGTTCAGCTCTCACAAACACCATCATAATAAAAACAGGCTTTACTAGATTTTCAAACCATAGTTTGGATGTAGAACTACTTGATGCATTCTTTTCAAGAACACTTATAAGCTCTTCCATCGAATTGACCGCAAGAAGAACTTCTTCAACGACCAATCGAAGAGCTCTGAAATTCTGTGGGAACATCTTACCAGATAACATTTTTGGAACACTTCCAAACGCTGCCTTCAAAATATCTTCAAGACCACTTCCTGTCATCAGACATCCAACGCAACCAATAAAGCTCATTAATGTGTGCATTCCCCCAAGTCTTGGTATGAAAGTTGAAAAACGTTCGGGGTAAAACCAGCTGATGTGTACAGCCAACTTGTACAGTTGCTGGTCGTTTGTGACTATAGTCACATTTTGTCCGCACTTATTGGTAAGTCGTATGGCTTCAACAATTGCTGTAAACATGGTGTCGAGGTCTGCAGGATCCATGTCTATTAAGGGGGTATATATGGCCCTTGTTGCTGGTTGAGCGGCTTGTCCTTGCTGGCGGCACAATTTTGTATTAAATCCAGCAAATTCTGGGGTATCGTTCTCAGTTACTATCTGCTTTATAAATTGGAAATCTAAGTCTCTACATCTTGATAGTTGCACAGCCTGATGAGCTAGCACCCGCAGAGGTAAAACTTCCCATTTAGCTTGTTCTGCTGGCATGGGGGGCTTTTTTGGACCTTGGTATCTCTGTACTTTAATATCATCACCGATAGGAACTGTTAACTCTTCTCGTGAAAGACGTTTGATTGTTGTCTCTGCTTTCTCCATCTCCTTATGATCTTTCACTGTAAGTAGGAGAGCAAGACTGTGCGTCGACAGTAACCCATTTTGTGACGATACATTTGCATCAAAGTTGTCAGCTACTACTTGAACTAGTCCTTTATCTGCATTTGCTAAACCTCGAAGATCGGTCTCCATTTCCGCTGCCTTGGCTGCAGATGCTCGAAAACGCAGATATTCATCTTATGAACAGCAAATCCGATATTCGTAGAAATCTTCTATTAGTGTTTTTCGGCTTAAAAGAATACTAAGAGCAATTTGTAGTGGCGTAGGCTGATTGGATATCACACTGGTGATAATATTTCCAATCAGAGCACCGGCAGGGGAATGCTCAAGTTTATTTGATATCTTCTTCAAGAGAGTAAGCATAGTGGAACTAACTGATTGCAGAGCAATGTCCATGTTTATTCTAGTTTTGTATTCATTGCTGTTTCTGTTCATTTGTTTGGTTTTTGTGGTGATCTTTTTAGCTATCTGATCAATAACCAAATCATGATCGTCAGGATCGGAATCCACCAAATGAATGAAGGCTGATGCTTTGCTGCGAAAGAGAACTAGACTGGACACACCATTTCCTGATAGAACGAGAAGATCTGCTCCTATTGTTTCGGACAATTTGGACACAAGGGACCGTCGCGAGAGAGACGTTCCGCCATTTTCAATATATATTTCGAAAAGTTCACATGAGTTCCACATTCTTGACATGTCTGCCTTCATGATTTCAATAGTCGCACTTAGAGAGGGATCAGGTTCATGACACTGTTCTTGATTACGTGATGCTGAAGCAATGGAACGTGGGGACATAAAGCTCTTCCGACAGTCGTCATGATATCTAGCGTCCGCAGCATGTAGATCACTAACAGCTGCCATTACTCGCATCTTAACACATTCTCCTACGTCATCTTCTCGGGCATTGCAAACATCTAGAATACGCTGTTTAAATGTTTGGATTTCTCCACGTTCTGCAGTACGACAGAGAAAAGATGGCCTCCAACGGTCTGGATGTTTGGGATCTTTCTCCACCACACATGCATCACCACAAAATAGACAATGCTCCCTGAAGCGGAATGAGGAGCTGTGAGATCGGCGAACCTGTTTACTGACTTGGGCTTCTTCGATATGTTCTCTGGGTCGCTTTAGTACTCTACTGATATTGGTTTTTGACGTATATGATGAAACACAATCTTTGTGGCATTTGATAACGAGTTCCTCATTAGCTTCCAAACGTGCTGCCAAATCTGCTGCTTTTCCATCCTGTCTCGCTTTGCTCGCTGCTATGATGGTGCTAATACGTGCCGTTCGGGCATTAATCAGCGGTTTGTTGGATTGGCATGGCTGGAAAAAACATCTATCCTCCATTTTTCAGTCTACATCAAACCTGAAAATAGAAAGAAGACAACGCAACGTTAAACATTTTAGGAAGTAGAAAAAGAAAAATAAGCACTCACTGTTAAGCATTTAGGTACGTTTATCATCAATAAGATTACGCTGAACGTCACAGTATTAAATATTACGATTTTGACTATAAATAATTATATTATTCAATGCTCGAGCTAATGTATAAGTAGTGTTCTGCTTCATTTAAGTATCAATATGACTATTTATTATATGCATACACTTGACATAGTGGCTAGCACGCTTGCTTTGGTGTGCGTGGTCCCGTGTTCGATTCCCGTCGGGGGTACAGCTGAAGAAAAAGTGGTTTGGATTCCAATATAATCAGGGGTCCATGTCTCTCTTAGCCGCCCATGCATAAACGTGGGGCGTTAAACTCAAACAAACCAAATTATTTTATGCATATCAATGCAATACTGGCGTCAAACTCTGGTTTCAAAGACTAATGCATTACGTTTCTATAAAATATGTGCGCTGATTTATGACCATTGTACCCAAAAAATGTTTTGAAGAGTCTGCCCTAAAATGATTGTCCATAGATTTTTTTTGTTAGCAACAAATTAATGCTTTCTTGTATCCATGCATATGTTGTATTTCCTATGGTTAATAGATTTTCTATTTTAATTTTCTGTATATACATAAATTTTACATCCTTAAATATTGACTCTACGGCAATGATAAACTATTCGAAGTATTCTTTGACCATTAAAACATAGGCGTAGACACCTATATTTCTATGATAGAACAAGATCTTGGAGAGATATAAACGAAAATACACATTCCGTTAATGGCGGTAGCTTTTTGTACATACATAAATTTTACATTATTAAATATGGACTCAACAACAGTGGTAAACTGCTCAAAGTATTCTTTGACCATTAAGACATAGGTGTAGACACCTATATTTCTATGATAGAACAAGATCTTGGAGAGAGATTAATGAAACTAGAAATTCCGTTAATGGCGGCAGCCGTTTCATATTAACGTGTTTTATACAAATTGCCCAAGGGTGTTAGGGCGACACCCTTCCTAATATTACTTGGTAGGGTTAAAAGATTATGAAAACGTGAAAATATTTTATGCGGACGTGAATGCACGGTACACTCAAAATTAAGGGTTTGACGGCCGGACTACCAGCTTTACGCGGTTTTTACAAATCAACTACGCAAGAGCTATTAGTATGTCTGTCAATTGGTGGAACAGATCTTCTGTGAAGTGTAAACTCAATATTACATATCAACTAAGGTTGTATCATATAATAAAGTTTATGCTTGTATTTGTTTCTGTGCAAGTGTATTTTGTACTGCGTGCAGTAAGTGAAAAACTGACAAAAAGCAACAAAGTTTTGAAGACCACAGATTTTAAACCAATTTCTTAGAAATTAACAGGATATACAGAAAATGTGCCAAATGTTCAAAATTAGAAAAGCGAACTCTTATTTTGTTTGGATTTGCATGTGATGAAGACAAAATTTTAAAAATATATCTAAAAAGTGCCAGACAGTGTGCGTGACAAGTTTAAATACCCGCCCGTCTGAGAGTGTATACGCGCCAGGAAAATGTGGAACGTAGCACTCCGTATAAACTGCGATAGCGAAGGGCGCAAAGCTGGGAAAATCATAATGTCATATTTGTGATTGTTTATCTTTTAAAACAAGTGAAAACAGTTTGGTTGAAAAAGCTACTTTAAGATCTTTCTAAAAGTTTTTTAAGATTGTTAATACACCGCAACAATTCAGAGATAATGATGTCTCACTTTTTACTGAATAACAAGAAAAGTACTACGTGTTCAGTAATGAAATTTTCAGAACTTACAGGTAACATATGCATCTACATATGGTGCACAGGAAATTATTTTATGTTATCTCTTTTCCGAGATATAGTCCTATAAACATTGATTTACCAAAAAAGTACGAAAAAATACACACTTTGTCATTAATTTCTATTCTTTTCTCACTACACAGTACAAAGAAAATTTGTATGCCTTAAGTATTGAAAAGACAACATCCAACAATTCCAAAGAGGTAGGACAATGTAATATAAGTTATGACTGGACGTCACGGCAGCACCGCCAAGTCAGGGGCCTATCTTTATGAAATGGATAGTAGATATTTTCAATGGAAATCGGGTCTATAAAGTGGGGCGAAATGTGTGTTTGTAAAATCAATCAGACTCTAGCTGATCTTTGTTCAGGACTTATTTAAGAATAAAATGAAAGAACGCAATTTTCATATTCAGTTATTTACATTTGAAAAGTGAGTCTATTCAGTAAAATGATTGGAGTGTCTGGGAGATTAAGCAGACTTTTTTTGATCCTTAGTGCCATATTATAGTTAGTGACATGTTATAGTTTAAAATGACAGAACGGATTTTACCAAAACAATCAGAAATTTCGAACTGAAAAGTGATTCCGAAAAATGAAAGAACGCAATGTAGTACTTTGTTCCTCAACGCAATATAGTGAATAAACTGCAGAATAAAGTGAACATCGTAATTTACGTAGATTGCCAGATATTTATATCTTAAGATCCAGTCTATTTAGTATCTCCACAGGAATGATTGGAAGCTAAACCAGTCTGGAGGGTCGTTTCCAATAATTTAATAATTGGAAATAAGAAAACGAAACAATTGTGCGTAAATTACCAAATATTTTACATGAAAAGTGAGACCATTCATTAAGGCGTAGCAAAATATTGATTATCATTATTTGCCGACATATTTACGAACAAAGAGTAATAACAATATTGCTGTACCGAATAGTCCCGCCTATCAGTCGAATATATATGACCATTTACGACAATTGCGTACTTTTATTTTATTTGTTTACCTGTCGAATTCAGGCAACCATCATGAGTCTTCTTAATCCCTCAAACACACCTCCCCCATATTGTATCGACTCGCTTATCATTCTAAATACTGAAAGTTTAAAACAATTCTGTTTTTTCATTTTGTTCCTATATATGTTGCAAATTAAAGATCAGCAAGAGTCTGCTTCATCTTCTATTCAAAGCTCTATCCTTACTGAATGGGCCCAACTACCAAACGTAAATAGCCGATATACCTTTCGTACTACTCTATGAAATTACTTTCGATGGTATTTACTTGACAATTTATGATTGTTCCGTTCTTCCATCTTATTCTTATATATATGAGAAAATTACGAGCAACAGGAGTCAAATTACTTCACCTAACAAGACCGTTTCAGCCTTTATCTTCGTTCAGTTTTCAATTTTAGGTATATGACAAATTACGTCAAATCCGTTCTTTCATTTCAATCTTATATATGTCGCAGCCTAAAGACCAGCAAGAGTTGATTCATCTCCCAAACATACCTGTAGCTTTACTTAATAGACGCACCTACCAATGTAAGTATCTGACAGTTTACAACAATTCCGTTCTCTCATTTTATTCATAAATATATAATCAACTGACTATTTACGAGAGGCTATATCATCTCCAAAGCACTCATTTCGTCTTGCTGAATGAACTCAGTTCACTCATTTTGAACTTAAATATATCAGAAACTAAGGATCACAAAGAAGCTGCTTAATCTTGTAATCACTCCACTCATTCTACAGATACGATTAAATTTAATTGAAAAATCTGAGGTCGACAGTTCTGTCTCTTCATCTTTTTAAATAGGTCTTGAACCAACGATCAGCAAGGGTATGATTGAGCTTCCGAAATGTTGTTTACCCCACTGTATACAATCACTTTAAAATTGTAACTATCTGGTAACCTACAACAATGGAATAGTTTCATTTTATTCTTAAAAATGTCGCCAAATAACGGGAAGCAATACACTACTACAGGTTCGAAAAACTCCTTTCCTTTGTTTTATAGACGCTTTGAAATTGTAAATATGTTACAATTTTTTAGGATTCTGTTCTAAAACGAAAGAATGCTGTAAGTGCTAACTAGATACTCTCGAATAGTATTGTAGTTGCATATGAACGGGAAATATAGCAATTGCTTGATTATCTTGTTAAATTAATAATTACGTTTTTACATATGGTATAACCTTTTTCAAAACCATGGGCCTACGTAAAACAAACTACTGTGCGAACCCAGAGCTATTCGTCTGTGATACCCTCTTCTTATTAAAGGGGAAGTAAATCCAATGTTTTTAAATTTCTACGTCAATTTATAGTGTGAGTTAAGTAGCTCTAAGAACACTTTTGCTTGGTTTTTAAGTCCTACGTATACAACACAAGAGCCTGCGGCCTCCGTTTTAGTGTTTAATTTTTTTACTAGCTGAAAGCCAACAGGAATTAAGAAATGCATGCCGAGGTCCGCTTTAGACTTATAAATTTCTCAGAATTTACGATGGAACTTCTAAACCGTTTAGCCTTACCAGACACCTGCAAGGACCCCTCGAATCATTGGCACGCCATTTGCACCCTAATCCACTAATTAAAAATCGAACCAGCTCAGTGATGCCTGCCCTATCGCAAGTGACACATTAACTTGTCCATCATTTTAACGCGCTTTCTCTTCACTAATTTTATATGAAAGCAATAACTTACGAACTCAGCGTGATATTCCTTTTTTCTCAGCTAATGACTTCTTGTTTTACACGTCACTGGATTTCGCACGTCACTCGAATATTTCGAATTTGCAAATCCTAACGAATATTTTAGCTAATATAGTTTTCCCATTTCTATCCACCCGATCTCTTCGATGTACTACAAACAAGCTGATTGCATTCGTTCTAAAGAAATTATTATGGCGGATCTCGACATATATCGCTGTTTTTATCTTTTTTTTCTAAATGCATCCTGATATCTACAATTAGTAATACCTTTATTTCTGGAGAAAGCCACATGCGGCAGCTTTGTGCATAATCTTAAATCTTTTGTCATGTGTAAGTAAGGTTTAGACACATTTTAGTGTATTACAGCGTGTGAGTTGCAATTGAAAAGTCCTAATCTCACTACACTTAATATCAAATTATACTATGTTTGGTTGGTTGTAGTGCATGCTAACTGGTTGCATTCGTTTTGATAAAACAGCGACACGTATCTCGAAATCTCCTCTAAGTAAAAAGTAGTCTAAATGTTTCGTGAAGTCTGAAGTATAGATATCTGTGTGTTTCCACTTTTTTCTTGCCATAGTTTTGAAAACGTACTGCTGTTTGTTGTATGTGGGCCCTTGGGGTAGAAAAAATTTGATACCAAATAAAAAAAAAACTTAAGTATTAATTTATCAATGATAATCAAGCAATAGCTATACTTCTCGTTAATACGCAACTATAATACTATTTCAGAGTGCTTCCTGCTGAAGAAATCTAATTATAACGCTCTTACCTTTTTCTTCATCGTTAGCCTGATAGGAACTGTTTAATCCAAAGAGTCGTGTTCTTACGGAATTGTTATTTATACAAAGTGTCATGTGTGTCAACTCTCAAAGTTATCATATATACATTTAGTTAACGTCATTGTAGCTCACTAGAGGTTACATACAGAGTTTTTAGGATTCACTAGGTTCCGGTCTATTATTAATTAATTTTCCCGATTTGGTTCTGTAAAACTTTGTATGGAACCCAATATATTCTAACCTCCGGAACAGTCTTACTTTGGGCCTGAGACCCGTGATGAGAGTCCACGAGACAAATAAAGAATCCATTAAAGTTATTTTGAGATCTTCTCTAAGACGGTTAAGTGGAATATATTTACGGTATATCATCTGAGCAGCACGTTGAGATGATGCCACCTTCCTCGTATGATAATATCTCAATGCGGAATAATATCAATTCGACTGCAGTGAATACTGCCGAGTGACTGTAGAGAAAAAGCGACATGTGTTTTAAAACCCACACGTAGAAAAAAAGAGTGCTTCTACTCGCAATGGTGTGTACTAAGGTTGGGAAGTGAACTCTCCGTTAAGTACGTATACAAATTAGGTTAAGAGCTATTTTCATCTTATATTTTATGGATATAAAATACAATTAGACATGGAAAGTGCCGAAAGACGAAAAAAATATCATTGGGGAAATATCTGGAACGACTGAATTTAACTCTGCCATTGAAACCACGACGATTGATCACAGTTTTTGAAAAACTTTTTGATCAATACTAGACGGCTCAAATAATGCAATCAAAATTCTAAGGTATAATCGCATGCAATCACATTTGGACAAATCTGTTACTGTTGATGGTTGAGATTCAGATCAATTTAAAATCTTGATAGAAAACAACATGAGCAGTTGCTGATTCTCTTATGACCACATACAAATAGAACTAAATGGAGATGATACGAAATCATAAATTTAAAGAAACTCTAACGTCATTACAACACTGATTTCACTTTTTTCATGATGCAACAGGCAGTGACACGACCTCATCTTTACTCAGGAGAGAATAGTTGTCAGTCTTAAAGTTCCTTCAAAAAAAAAAGAATTGTGCAAGTTAGTAAAGTCTTAAACCAAACAAATATCAATCCTGACATAATGGTCAAATTAGACATATCTTATTCGCCTGCATGGAAAAGCAAAAATTTCCTCCACGGTATAACAAGAAAGTTGTTACAAAGCTCATTATGGCCACTTTCCCCTTTATAAAACGGCAGCTGTGTAGCATTTAATTTGGAAGTACCTCCAAGTC
The DNA here is from genome assembly GCF_964235325.1 of Thermobia domestica. Classification (NCBI taxonomy): domain Eukaryota; kingdom Metazoa; phylum Arthropoda; class Insecta; order Zygentoma; family Lepismatidae; genus Thermobia; species Thermobia domestica. The sequence goes on along the minus strand of NC_137465.1, from coordinate 84,991,771 downwards.
CAGCAGCGAAATGGTCTATGCATGAACCCAGTCGAATTAGGTTAATGTATACGTATTCCAGCAACACACAGGTACCATTGGCAGAAGCCGGATAAACTTACTTACCTATGTGAACGAAGCACATGGTAGTATAAAATAGCCGATATGAGTTATTCTAGGGTTTCTGCATTCTGACAAAGGAGTTCATGTACATATGAGAGATCGGAAGAAAATCTGATATAGAGGTTGACGAACAACAGCTGTAGAAACCCAAGAATTCTTTGACAACGACTTAATTGCTGATCCAAACATTATAATTAATATTTTGTAACAATGTCCCCGCCTTATAGATCTAATAAAATGGACATGAAGACCATCTTGACCGAACTCTAAATAAAGGCACAAAGACAAGGTATAAAACATGAAGGTTTATTATTCCGTTTACATTTTTGGAATTTTCTAACACGAGCGGCTTTGGATCCCGAAGAGAAAACGAAATCGTAGCAAGATTGTTATAATTTAACGAGCTCAACTAATTGATTTGGATTGTTATATTCATTTGATTGAATGATACTACGCGAATGTGATATCAAAATAAATTGCTTTTGATCTTGGTATTAAATCTGGCCTGCTTAGTTGTCGCTTTCTCTTCAGGTACCAAAGTTACATCAACATTGTCTTCTTGCCCATTTTGTTTTTTCTATAAGACTAAATAATAATCATAACTGATTGGATCAATAATTAAGCCGATGTCAATTACATGATTTTCTACAGCTGTTGTTCGTCACCATCTATATCAGACTGTCTTCCGATCTGCCATTCGTACGTGAATTTCTTTGGCAGAATGCACAAAACCTTGAATACTTTATATCGGCTATTTTACACTAAAATGTGGTTCGTTCACAATCCTATCTTACAGTCACTTTTATCTATAGGTAAGTAAGCTTATCCGGCTGGACCTGATACTAGCTGTGTGGATACTGGAATTCGCAGATCCTCTTTAACACACCAACCTCATTCCATTGGGTCCACGCTAAGCCCATTTCGCTCCTGGACTTGGAGGTATTTCCGAATTGAATGCTGCACAGCTGCCACGTTAGTAGGGGCAACAGTGGATAATATTGAATCTTCGTAACTACTTCATTGTTATACCTGATATGGCTTATACCAAAGAGGACGTGTTTCCTTCTCTATAATGACAAATAATAATTGTCTAATGTTGACCATTTTGTCAGGATTGAGATTCGGTTGTATGAAGACTCTAACTTGCACAATTATTTTTCTTTTTCAAGGATCTTTGACTGCCGACTGTTTCTCCTGATTTTAGCCAAGTTCGTGTCACAGCCTATTCCATCATGAAAAAAGCGATAGCAGACTTTTTATCACCCTAGAGTTTCTTTAGATGTAATGATTTCGTAGGATTTCCTTTCAGTTGTGCTTGTATGTAGCCTTAAGAGAATCAGTCACTGCTCATGAAGTCCTCTAGTAAGATTTTAAGGATCTGAATCTGATCATTGAATAGATTCAGAATTTACGTTGTAGTTTCTTCCATTACTGCAGTCCATATAAAACTATCTTTTGCTCCTTCGAATATTGTTAGCATTATTTAAAGCCGTCTATTATTGATCTCCATGTATCTCAAAAACTGTGAATGAATTGTCGTGGATCCAATGGCAGAATTAAAATTAATCGTAGCAAATATTTCCCAAACGCTGTTTCTTGTCTTTCGGCACTCTCAATACTTTATATCCATGATATAAAAGGTAAAAATAGCGCTTAACATTATTTATATACGTACCTAACGCAGATTTCACTTGAAATTTTTCGTCTACACCATTGCGTGTAGAAGGACTCTTTTTTTCTGCCTGTGGGTTTTAAACATTAGTCAACAAAAACTCGCCTTTATTCACCACAGTCGAATTGATATTCTTGGGCATTAAGATATTATCACACAAGGAAGGTGGCATCAGCTCGACGTGCCGATCAGATGACAAACTGTATCCCACAAAAGTCCTGTAGTACTTATGTTACTGTAACAGTATTTGTAAATGAAGGATTAATCTTACTAACGTAAGGTCTGGCGTTGAGTTAAACCCTCAGAAAATTTCGTGCCCTTTATTAGCACGCCTCTATAATGATATCACTCGGAACTCCGTTCCAAAGCACTTTTTTTTTTTGGCGAATTGTGAAGATTCCTTGAGTTGTTAAATTCTTGTAATCATCTGATACCGTAGTTGCCACAAGGATTCAATCTGCTGAGTATTCTGATGAGCAAATTTTGCAAAGAAAAGATGAGCAGCTGCCTGAAAAAACGGAAGCATTAATTTTATTGCCTACAAATGAAGTTTCTACTTCCCTGTTCAATATAGTCTCTTTTGATGAATACCAATATGATTCACACCATCTCTATATACAGCAACCAGGGTTTATCGGTTTGGTAAAGGTCATCGTCTTAATTTTGAAATTTCCTGAATATCGTTGTTTTCATGCTGCTTCATTTTGTTGTAAATGTTGCATAATGATTTCATCATCCAGACATTGTTTTATAAGATCGCAGATCCTAGATTTTGTAATCTCCACAGAGGGTTGTAAATGTATTTTTAACATACAGTGGTCGCCGAAAAAGTCTACAAGTGATTTCTTAATTATCTTTAGTAGTAATGGCCATTCAGCATGTTCACTAATGTTTTCTTAGCGTACAGGATACCCCAAACTTCTATACAATTTCCAATATCCAATGACATAATGTATGCAATCATGCCTGGGTGGTAAAAATTTGGAGAGTTCAGAAATTACCTCAGCTGCAGGTACTATTTGTACACCTTTCAAGTATAATGGCTTATGTAATGTCATAACACATGTACTTTGTCCACTTTTCTTGAACTTATCTACTGTATGCAGAAGAGTAGCATTTATTGTAAAGATACTTGATTTTAATTATTGAAGAATTACAGAGGGCCTGCACTTCTTATATCAAAAGGGGTGTGTAACTCACCATTTCACAGTCGTTGTGGAGAAACTTTCGCAAGATGAATAGCTATCCAAAGGTTGTTTCAGAAAAGGAAATCGACACCCGAGACGCGAGCAAAGACTTGATTATCTCTTCCTAGTAAGACTGCATTGACACACCAAGAACATGAGTATATAACATTAGAGAGATTAGAGAGGAAGAGGATGTCAGAATTAAGAAATGTGATGTGATTTTACTCATGTTCAAGACAATGCTACCGTGATATCAGATAACTTTTTCATTCAAGAACATATATGGAGAATTTTCATCAACAGACTTCTGAAATGAATGACTTTTTTTGCTCTATGAAATGTGTTGCACTTACTTACTATTCAAAGGTTACAGTGTGCTTATTAGAAGAGATTATTTCATTAGCCCACAGTTTGGTTGCTTTGTGATGATTTGTGTTATTAAGTTAGTAGCGAACACAGGACTGACTATACCGAAAATATTTTTCCCCTAACCGTCTAAGAGAACATCTCAAAAGAACTTAAAATCGATTCTTTATTTGTCTCTTCAATCCTGATCAACGGTCTCAGGCCCAGAGTAAGGCTGTTTCGGAGGTTAGAATATAATGGGTTCCATAGACAGTTTTACAGGTTACCATCGGGAAAGTATTTTTAATGATCAAAAGGAATGTAATGAATCTTACACAACTCTCTATATAAGCCCTAGTGACCACCAAGAACTGTAATTAAATACATATTAGATAGCTTCGAGTGTTAACACACTGGACACTTTGTTTAAATAACATATACGTAAGAACACAACTCTTTGGATTAAACAGTTTCTATGAGTTAACGATCAAGAAAAAGATGAGAGCGTTATCAGTACTTAGATATTTCTGCAGGAAGCACTGTCAAATATTATGTAGTTGCATATAGACGGGAAGTAAAGCAATTGCTTAACTATCATTGATAAATCCGTACTTATGTTTTCTACATATGGTATCACAACCTATTTCAATCCCAAGGGCCCATCTAAAAAAAAAACCGCTGTGTGCTCCCAAAACTATACATCTGTAATACCCTTGTCTTATTAAACGGAGATATTCAGGAAATTTCAAAATTAAGACGATGACCTTTACCAAACCGGTAAACCCTGGTTGCAGTATATAGAGATGGTCTGAATCGTATTGGTATTCATGAAAATGGACTAGTTTGCACAGGGAAGTAGAAACTTCATTTGTAGGCAATAAAATAATGCTTCCGTTTTTTCAGGTAGCTGGTCCTCTTTTCTTTGCAAAATTTGCTCATCAGAATACTCAGCAGATTGAATCCTTGAGGCAACTACGGTATCAGATGATTACAAGAATTTAACAACTCAAGGAATCTTCACAATTCGCCAAAAAAAAAAAAAAAAAAAAAGTGCTTTGGAACGGAGTTCCGAGTGATATTATTATAGAGGCGTGCTAATAAAGGCACGAAATTAGCTGAGGACTTAACACAAGGCCAGACCTTACGTTAGTAAAAATTACCTTACCTTCATTTTCAAATACTGTTACAGTAACAGAAGTTCTACAGGACTTTTGTGGGAAACAGTTTATCTGAGCGGCACGTCGAGTTGATGCCACCTTCATTGTGTGATAATACGCCCAAGAATTTCAATTCGATTGTGGTGAATAAAGGCGAGTTTATGTTGTCTTCTGTTTAAAACCCACATACAGAAAAAAGAGTTCTTCTACAAATTACAAGTAAAATCAGCGTTAGGTACGTATATAAATAATGTTAAGCGCTATTTTTACGTTTTATATCATGGATATTAATTACTGAGAGTGCCGAAAGACAAGAAACAGCGTTTGGGAAATATCTACCACGATTAATTTTAATTCTGCCATTGAAGCCACGACAATTCATTCACAGTTGTTGAGATACATGGAGATCAATAATAGACGGCTTCAAATAATGCAAACAATATTCGAAGGTGCAAAAGATAGTTTTATATGTACAGCAGTAATGGAAGAAACTACAACGTGAATTCTGAATCTATTCAATGATCAGATTCAGATCCTTAAGAATCTTGCTAAAGGACTTCATGAGCAGTGACTGATTCTCTTAAGGCTACATACAAGCACAACTAAAAAAAAAATCCTACGAAATAATTACATCTAAAGAAACTCTAGGGTGATTAAAAGTCTGCTTTCGCTTTTTTCATGATGGAATAGGCTGTGACACGACCTTAACTACAATCAGTAAAAACAGTTGGCAGTCAAAGATCCTTGAAAAAGAAAAATAATTGTGCAAGTTTGTCAGAGTCTTCATACAACCGAATCTCAATCCTGACAAAATGTTCAACATTAGAAAATTATTATTTGTCATTATAGAAAAGGAAACACGTCCTCTTTGGTATAAGCATATCAGGTATAACAATGAAGTAGTTACGAAGATTCAGTATGGCCACTGTTGCCCCTACTAACGCGGCAGCTGTGCTGCATTCAATTCGGAAATACCTCCAAGTCCAGGAGCATAATGGGCTAAGCGTGGACCCAATGGAATGAGGTTGGTGTGTCAAAGAGGATCTGCGAATTCCAGTATCCACACAGCTAGTATCAGGTCCAGCCGGATAAGCTTACTTACCTATAGATAAAAGTGACTGTAAGATAGGATTGTGAACGAACCACACGTTAGTGTAAAAGAGCCGATATAAAGTATTCAAGGTTTTGTGCATTCTGCCAAAGTAATTCATGTACGAATGGCAAATCGGAAGACAGTCTGATATAGATGATGACGAACAACAGCTGTAGAAAATCATGTCATTGACATCTGCTTAATTATTGATCCAATCAGTTATGATTATTATTTAGTCTTATAGAAAATACAAAATGGACAAGAAGACAATGTTGATGTAACTTTGGTGCCTGAAGAGAAAGCGAAAACTAAGCAGGAGAAATTTAATTTCAAATGCAAAACCAATTTATTTAGATAATACATTCGCGTAGTATCATTCAATTAAATGAATATAACAATCCAAATCAATTAGTTGAGCTCCTTAAATTATAACAATCTTGCTACGATTTCTTTTTCTCTTCGGGTTCCAAAGCCGCTCGTGTTAAAAATTCCAAACATGTAAATGGAACAATAAACCACCTTCATCTTTTATACCTTGTCTTTGTGCCTTTATTTAGAGTTAGGTCAAGATGGTCTTCATGTCCATTTTCTTAGATCTATAAGGCGGCGACATTGTTACAAAATATTAATTATAATGTTTGGATCAACAATTAAGTCGTTGTCAAAGAATTATTGGGTTTCTACAGCTGTTGTTCGTCAACCTCTATATCAGATTTTCTTCCGATCTCTCATATGTACATGAACTCCTTTGTCAGAATGCAGAAACCCTAGAATAAGTCATATCGGCTATTTTATACTACCATGTGCTTCGTTCACAATTTTATCTTGCAGTCACTTATTATCTATAGGTAAGTAAGATTATCCGGCTTCTGCCAATGGTACCTGTGTGGTCCTGGAATTCGTATACATTAACCTAATTCGACTGGGTTCATGCATAGACCATTTCGCTGCTGGACTTGGAAGTACTTCCGAATTGAATGCTACACAGCTGCCGTTTTATAAAGGGGAAAGTGGCCATAATGAGCTTTGTAACTACTTTCTTGTTATACCGGGGAGGTCATGTTTGCTTATTTTATAACATATACTGGCGATTTTTTAATATATACTTTCTGGGAATCTCTAATTGAATAATATGTTGAGAGATCACAATACAAATTTAAAGTTTGTCAATAAAAATATATTTTGTAATGTGACAATGATCTTACTGTTATTGGCACTCAAAAAACAGTTATTGGCACCCAATGAGGACAGTTATTGGCACCTTTATAAAGCATACAGTAGAAGATACGATTGACAGAAATAAGGCTTGTAGGCCTGACTGGAAGTAATATCAATTATTATATTTATTAATTATTATACTTCTGTAGTAGAAAAAAATTGACCGCGGAATGCACAACATATTTTTAAAATTTAATAATAACGGTAAATACACAAACAAAATTGTATGTTTCAATGATTTATTTCAATCCGTTTCATTAATCTCGTCCTCATCTGTGACCACATACACTGTCATCCTGTAGAACGTAGCACCCGTGACTCACAAATCCATCTTCTATATATTCTGGTATGTTTTCCTTATGGTACTATGGAATGCAACGACTGTGACATTTGCTGTGGCACAACTCGCATTCTAGATCCATCCTTTCCGAAAAGAATGGCTGAAAACAGTGTTTGCAGGATATTACGTTGCTTCGCGCAGCTGGTGATGAATCAAAGTTCAGCTTCCTTGTGAGCGTTCCATTTTGTAATGATTCAGTCATTTTTTTGTCTTGTTCAAGGTTAGATGTTGAAGGACCGCTTATCTCCATTGAATAATCGAGATAGACCTCATGCTTTGATTTCTTTGCAGATGCTTATCCTCTGCGTTTTAACTCTTGTTCCTTTCTCTCAGAAATTTTCCTTGTTTGCTTTTTGATATTTTCTTGTTAGGCTAATTGCTTTCTTCATTTTTTTCGTGTAAAATAGCTTGATATTTATGAGATGTTATTACAAACGGCAGTCTTCCTACATTTCGTTTCCCCTTTCTCTTAGGAGTTTCTGGCTATACTAAAACATCTTGCAGCAACGGGTGTTCGGTGGTTAACTTTTTTGGAGTTGAGCCGGAACCTTCTTGTAAAGCATTTGCATCTGTAGTACTGCCATTGGTGGGTGTACTAGGGTTTACTTCACAAAGAGTAAGAGCATCACTAGCAGTATCTGAGTGGTTGAAATCATTGAGTTGGATACATGCAGAGGATACGGGTGAACCTTGCTGATTGTTCGCCTGCCCCGACTGAAGATTAACACATTTCTCTACCAAAGACTTAGGCCTACTATTATCTATAAAATGTTGAAATAAGCCATACAGTACATGGAATTCTTCGTTCTTATTTACAAGGACTTGTTCATTGTCAACTTCCTGAAGTGTTCTCATTACATCAGCTCCTATTATACTTTCAAACTCGGTTCTGGTTTTACTACATCCTTAGTTTGCTCATTACCGCCGCGTATTTCTTGTACTATTTGTCTTGGTTTTGCAACGCATTTAGTGTACTCTATGTTGTTGGGATCAAATTTAGCTTTCGTCAGAGACTGCAATTGACTATAAAGTTGCCACTCTCGTACCACTTGCTTCCACCCATCCTTCAATGGTTTAAACACGGCAACGTCAGCAGGTTGCAAAATTCTTGTAGAATTGTGGTACAGAGCAATGAGTTCAATTTGAAGCTTGCAGTAAAGTTCGCTAAGTTGGTAAGTGAGATGAGTTTTATGACCGTCCACAAAATATATAATCGGGAACTTCACATTTTTCGATTTTAAATACGGATACGACACATTACCTATATATCCATAAAATACCTCGGCTTTCATCTACCCGTTCTCACTGCGAACGATACCCTATCCTGTAGGCACAGATAGAGCCACATCATTAGGCACACGAACATAAGGGAATACTATCATTTTGGTGTTACGTCACCTGCAGCACTGAAAGTAAACATAACTGTTCAAGACTTCTTTGCATTTCCGCGTGTCTACATCGTACACGTTACTTACTTCTTTTTCCGCTAACACCTTTCACGTTTTCGGGCAAAGCAAAATGTTAGTTTCATCACCGTTGTAAACACGTGTTGCATCCTGCAGAACATCTGTAAGGTTATTGGCTTCAAAATACTTCTGTATATTATGAAACCATGATCTTATGTCGTTTTCTCTCACACAAGCACTCGCACTTGTAGCAGATTCGCACGTTTTTTCCGCAGCCTTACGATTTCTTTGAAAGAACGATTTATACCATCCATCTCCCGACATGTTATTTGGAAATGGATTAGGACGAGGATGTTTCACGAGAAAGTCCTGAACACTTTTAAGAATATATTGTTTCTTTTTGGGAAAACCCTTTTCAGCACATTTTACTAACAATTCCATCAACAATGGTTCTTCCTCTTGTAAAATGGGTCGTGGTCCGGAAGATGATTTCACATCTTGATTTCCCAGATGGAACTGTAAGGTAGACCGAGGAACGCCATACTGCTTCGATGCTGTCTTTTTTTCTACACCTTTTGATATTGTTTCAAGTGAAGCAGTTCTCTGTTCTAGTGCGTATCTTTTTCTTCCAATATTTGGCATTGTGTGCCGATTTCTGGAATAATAAGAAAACGTTTTGTAATTCATTTTATATGAAATAATTTAAGTTTGACATTGATCTAGGCCCTACCATTTAAAAAAAGGAAGAAACTAAATGCCCATGTCGCTAACACCAAGAATGTCCATAACCGTCCAGACGTTTGGGACTAACGTTTTGAATCTCACAGCAGACTTCTTTACCGGAGTTTCTTTACTCCGTTATTCACATTGACTTAGGCTAGCTCGCCATTGACCATGCGCCTTTCACATTGACCACGCGCACTTCATGGCCGACTAGTTGAGTTTTGAAAAATACTTTCTTGCTGTAACTCGAAGTTCAAACTATTATAAAAAATTTTGATGGTGGGCTAACTCTGTAACTCAGCCAGGTGGGCCAAACTTTGCCAGTCTGCCCCTGAACTAGACTACATGAAGAAATAATTTCAATAGGCATATTAGACATATTTTATTACCAGAACCTATTCTGCTGCAAATCCCAACAGTCATTGGCATGGTCATTTATACAGTTCTTGGCACTGTGCCAATAACTGTTACTTATTAGAGTAGGAAACCAAAATTTTGACCAAGAATAGATGTGGAGATGAAAAGCATTATCGGACAATTTTCAGGCTATTTTATTTTTCAGCATCAGAGACAGTGATTGGCACTCTAGTGCCAATAACTTATATTTTATATTTTGATTCGTACAGTTATTGGCACCCCTTGCATTCACTCGAAGGACAAACAAAACGGTTGAAAATGTTTGTCCGAAAAATATAGAAGAAAATTTTCAACCTAATATCACGGCTAAACAACGATGTAGGAATGTGGAATATGTTTTTATAACACGGAGAATTTTCATCACTGTACAGGACAGACAATTCTTCGACTCATGAAAAATAGTTTTACAGGTTCCTACATAGTACTGAAAATTGTCTGGACTGAGAAAATTTTCAGATTCTATAACGGTCTTTCACTTTTAAACATTTCTCTACATTATTTCAATCAATTTTATGAATAATAAGGAATTGTTGATTGTTACTTTATAATGAGGACTTACCGAATGATATTTGTTAACGAAAAATTTTCAGGAAAAGTATAGACGAAAATTTTCCACCTCACATCACGACCATACAGCGATGTAGGAATAACTGGAATATGGTTTTCTTAATCGGAATATTTTCCGAAAAATTTTTATCACTGGTAATACCTTCGTCTTATTAAAAGGAGAAGTAAAATCCACGGTTTTTCAAATGCTATGCTATTGTATAATGTGATTTAAGTAGATCTAAATGCACTACTATTTCGTTTTTAAGACCTTGCGGCCATCGATTGGGTGTTGAATGCCTTTGCTAGCTGCAAGCCAATAGGAATTAAGGAATACATGCCGTTGTCCACCGCTGACTTTTATATTTCACAGCATTTTAAGAAGGAACGTCGAAGCTGTTTAGCCTTACAGGACACCTCGAAAGATAACCCTCGATAAAGAAAGATTGGCATGTGTGTGGCTCCCTAAAGCATTCCGTACATCCAGGTACATCCAGGTCCATCTTGAAAATTATTTCTTTAGTCACTGAATCACTTAGATATCGCTTTACTCCCTGTTTAATATCTCTTTTAAGACAATGTAAGATCCTATTACAACGAAGTCAAGAGACATCCATGTTAATGTTCTTAATGTGCTCCTTATAAGGTGATTTCTGGCGTTACAGATGCATATTACAAAAAGCTTCACCAGCTCAGAGATGCCAGCCCTATCGCAAGTGACCCATCGACTTGTCAATCATTTTAACTCACTTTCTTTTAACTAATTATACGAAACAATAACTTACGAGCTCACGGTGATATTACTTTTTTATCAGCTAATGATTTCTTTTTTTCGCACGTCACCGGGTTTTGCGTCACGCGAATAATTCAAATTTGCAAGTCCTAAAAACTATATGAGCAGCCGTACTTTTCCCATTTCAATCCACACGCACTCGTTCGTTGTACTGCTCGCAAATCGATTCCACTCGTTCTAATGCAAGGATCATGGCGGTTCTCGACATCTACTGCTACTAACATTTTATCTAAATGAAACCTGATATCAATAATTCGTAATAATATTATTGCTTCAGAAAGCCACACCTGCAGCCTTCTAGATTAATCTTAAATCTTTTGCCATATCAAAGTAATCCTTCAACAGATTTTAGTCTATTACAGGTTGTGAGTTGCAATTGAAAAATCCTAATCTAACTACCCTTCTTATCTAATATCACTATGTCTGCTTAGTAGTTTTGAATGCTATATGTTTGCATTGTTTTTAACCCGTACCTCAACATCCCATCTTAGTAAAATATTATCTGAATGTTTCGTGATGTCTGCACTTGGTAATATAATATTCTCTAAAAACATTCTGAAGTATAGTTATGCACATAACTATGCTTTTCGACTTTTGTCTTGCCGGTGTTAACGGCCCTCAGTTGGACTGTGCAAGAAATATACTCCAGGCAGTTACCGACATATTCCATTATATGCAGCGAGACACTATGCAGAATTCTGCAGATGATTTAGTGCTTCGAATTTGTAATAGAATTTCCTGTGATTTAGGATGGCTTTCGTCAACGGCCATGGATATGTTCGCAAACATACCAAGCCACATGACACTCTGGTTCAGTTTTTTTTTAGTACACCTCGTAAGTTTCACCTGCTGGCGATTAATGGGGTACATGTTGTGCAGTTCCTTTCTGCTCTTGAGAAAATACCTTTGAGTTGTTGCACAGGACACGGAACATCTATTCTTCGTCAGCGAGATGTGTTAGTGATGAATTTAATAAATAAGATTACAGAAATTCTTCTTGATGATCATTCGGTCTTAGATATGTAGAGTGTCTTAAAAGATACTACAGATTGTACACTAGTTTGCGCCTGAGCGGAAGCTTACTAGAAATTTACTCTCCTGTGAGGAAACTTTCATAAGATTCGCAAATTCAAATTCTCTAATAAACTTAATAAAAGCGGGCGATAAACCAGTCTGTAGTGCAAGTTCTACAATTTCTTCAGTTGCAGGTACGATTTGAACACCTTTCTAGTATGAAAGCTGATCTAATGACATAACATGTTCTTTGTCGACTTTTCTCGCAATTATTTTCTGTATGCACAAGAGTAGAAAATATAATAAAGTTACTTGATAATAATTATTGAAGAATTACAGATGGCCCTCACTTCTTATATAAAAAAGTGAGGTGTGTATCTCACCATTCTATAGCAGTTGTGGCGAAGCTTTCGTAAGAGGAATAGCTATCCAAAGGTTATTTGAGACATGGAAATCGACACGCGAGACGCGAACGAAGATTTGATATAATGTTCCGAGTAAGATAGTATTGACTCACCAAGAACATGAGTATATAGCATTAGAGGGGAAGAGGATGTCAGAATTACGCAAAGTGATACAATATTGTTATCAAGACAATGCTACCGTTAAAACAGAATACATTTTCATTGAAGAACTTTGATATGGAGTATTTTCATCAAGAGACTTCTCAAATGAACGACTTTTCTGCTCTATGAAATGGTTGCACTTGGTTACTATTCAAGCTCACAGTGAGCTTATATGAAAGATTATTTCATTAGCCCACAGTATGATTGCTTTGTGATGACCTGTTTTACAAAGCTAGTATGAACCCATTCGAATGAGGTTCGTGTGTTAAAGAGGATAAGCGATTCCAGGACACACAGCTACCATAGCTGCAGCCGGATAAGCTTACTTGCTTGAAGGAAAAAGTGACTGCAAGATAAGATTGTGAACAGGCCACATGTAAGCTTAAAGAGCCGATATGAAGTATTCTAGGTTTTTGCAAGCTGCCAAGGGAGTTCATTTACAAATGACAGATCGGCAGACAATTTGATGTAGATGATGACGAACAACAGTTGTAGAAAACCAATGTGTCATTGACAACGACTTAATTGTTGATCCAAACACTTATGATTAATATTATGTATTAACGTCCACGCCTTATAGAAAAAACAAATGGACTTGAAGGCGATCTTGATGTAACTTTAAATGAAGCTATAAAGATAAGGTATAAAACATAAAGGTGGTTTATTATATTCTTTACATATTTTGGAATCTTTTAACACGAACGGCCTTGGTACCCGAATAGAAAACAAAACCGTTGCAAGACACATTTAATTTAAAGTTCTAAACTAATTCATTTGGATATCACATTCGAGTACTACAGTATAATTAAATCAGACTGTTTTCAGAGAACATTGTATTACCTAGTACAGACATAACATTATATTAAGAGGAGGTGTCGAGTTACATGTTGTTCTTTTATCAGAAAAAATGCAAGCATTAAGCCAGCCATGATTTTTTTTTTATAAGAGGCATAATATTAGAACTTTTGAATAGCAACTCACTCGCTGTAATATACTAAAATCTGTTGAAACATTACTTTCATATTGCAAAAGATTAAGATTACCTAGAAGGCCGCCGGCTGCAGCTTTCTGTAGAAATAATGGTATTACTAATCATAGATATCAAGATCCATTTGGATAAAATGATAATTACAGTAGCTGTCAAAATCCGCTATGATACTTTAATTAGAACAAGTGGAATCAGTTTGCATGCATTACAATGGGAATAATACGGCAGGTCATATTGTCCTTAAGACTTGCAAATTCGAAATATTCGAGTTTAAACTAAGTGACGTGCGGAACAAGAGTCTTTAGCTGATAAAGAATGAATAGCTCTTAAAGTATTGTTTTCGTAAAACTGTTAAAGAGAAAGCGCTTAAAAATGATGGAGAAGTTGGCGGACCAATTGCTAAGGCAGGCATCCTAGAACTGCTGGAGCTGTTTGTAATATGCATCTGTAACTTAAGAAATCACCTCAAAATGAGAACGTTAAAAACATTAGCGTGGATATCACTCTCTCTCTCTCTCTCACTCTCTATGGCCTATGGAACCCGGAGGTTCAGTGCCGCGTGCACAAAAGCTCTCCACTGACTTCTATCCTTAGCTAATTGGATCCAGTTTCTACTTTGTAATCCTATCTCTGCGAGATCCATCTTAATATTATCCTCCCATCTGCGCCTAGGTCTTTTTAATGGTCGTTTTCATATGGGTCTACCAGTCAAGACTTTGACAGCGTTTCTACTTTCTTCTATTCTAGCTACATGACCTGCCCACCTAAGCCCCCCTAAGACTTGACGACCCTAACAATGTTGGGTAAACCGTATAAACTATGTAGTTCCTCGTTATGAAGCTTCCGCCAATTCCCCATTCTCGTTCCTCTTGGGTCCGAATATTCTTCTCAGAATCCTGTTCTCAAATACTTTCGTGGATATCACTTGACTTAATTGTAATGGATTTTACATTGTCTCAAAAGGGATATTAATCAAGGATGAATCGATCTCTAAGTGATGCAGTGATGAAAGGAATTATTTTGAGCTTGGACGGGGATGTTCGATTTTTAATTAGTGGTTTACGGTGCAACAGGATATGCAATAATGCGAGGATTCTCTTTCGAGATATCCGTTAAAGCTGAACGGTCATTAACTTCCTTAAAATGCTGTAAAATTTAGAAGTCAGTAGAGGACAGCGGCATGTATTCCTTAATTCCTATTGGCTTATAGCTAGTAAAGGAAATCAACACCGAATCGGAAACCTCAGTATTTTGTGCTGAGTACCTAGGACTTGAAACAAAGCCCTACTGCTTTTAGAGCCAGTTAACTAACATTATAGAATGGCGTATCATTTAAAAAAAACCGTGGATTTATATCTCCCTTAAATAAGACGAGGCTATCAGATGCGTATAACTTTGGGAATGTACAGCGGTTTCTTTTAGGATTATCCTTGGGATTGAAAACTACTGATACCATATAAAAAAAAAAAAAGGTAATAATTTATGGATGACCAAGCTATAGCTATACTTACCGTTTAAATACAACTACAATTCTACCTGAGAGTGCCTCATCCTGAAGAAATCTACTTAGCAATCATAACGCTATCTCTCTTTTTTTTTTTTTTTTTATCGTGAGCCTGATAGAAACTGTTTAATCCAAAGAGTTGTGTTCTTAAAGATCTACGATTTAAAAAAAAGTATCTTGTGTCTTAACACTCGTGGCTATTAAATATGAATTTAATAAGATTCCTTGCGGCTAACTAGGGCTCACATACAGAGTGTTAGGATTCTCTAGATTCCTGTTAAACTTTCTATGGAACCCATAATATTTTACCTACTAAAAAGCCTTACTTTGGGCATGAGAGCGGGGATCAGGATCGATGTTACAAATAAACGATCGATTTTAAGTTCTTTTGAGATCTTTCCTTAGACGATTAAGTGGAAAATATTTACGGTATACTCAGTCCTGTGTTCGCTACCAACAACTAAGTCGTTGTGAATGACATATTGGTTTTGTGCTGCTTATGTTCGTCAACATCTATACCAGGTTTACTTTCGATCTGCTATTTGTACATGAACAATTCTGTCAGAAGACACAAAGCATTGCATACTTCATATCTGCTCTTTTATACTAAGATGTGGCTCGTTCACAATCTTATCTTGCTGTGACTCATTATTTACAGGTAACTAAGTTTATCCGGCTGGAGCTGATGGTACCTGTGTGGGTCCAGGAATTCGTATACACTCATTCGTAGGCTTTATGCTTTGATCATTTCTCTCTTGAACTTGTAGGTACTTCCGAATTAATGCTGTGCAGCTGCCGTGTTAGTAGGGGGAAAAGTGGCCATATTTAGTCAAGTCTTCACTCGCGTCTCGCGTATCGATTCCCTTTTTCCAAACTAACCTTTCAATAGCTATCCATCTTGTGAAAGTTTCGCCACAACGATTGTAGAATTGTGAGATACATACATCTCCTTTTGATATAGGCAGAGTAGTCCCTCTGTAATTCTTCAATAATTCTACATCAAGTACCAATAGTCTATTTCTAAACTTCTGCATATAGTAAATAAGTACAAGAAAAGACGATACATGTTGTTCTCTTATCAAAACGAATGCAAGCAGTAAGCATGCACTACAACGAACCCGACGTAGTAACATTTGATAAGAAGCGTATTGAGATTAAAAATTTTTAATCGCAACTCACATGGTGTAATAGACTATAATCTGTTAAATATAACATTTATAAGGCAAAAGATTTAAGATTATCTACAAGGCTTACGGCTGTGGCTTTCTGAAGAACTAATAGTATTCCTAATTGAAGTTATCAGGATGCATTTAAATAAAAAGATAATAACGCTAGATGTCAAGATCCGCTATGATACTTGCATTAGAACGAATCGAATCACTTTGCAAGCAGTACAACGGACTGGGTGGATTGAAATCGAAAAAGTAGTGAGCTCATAATTTCCTTAGGGCAAGCAAATTCGAAATATCGGAGTTTAAACATGTGGAACAAGTAGTCTTTAACTGAGAAAAAATGTATATCAGGTTGAGCTATTAATGTATTGTTTTCGTAAAACTAGTAATGAGAAAGCGCGTTAAAATCATGAAAAAGTTGATGGGTCACTAGCAATAGGCCAGGCAATCCGGAATAATATTCATCTGCAACGTCAGACATCACCTTAAAATGAGAACGTTAACAGTAATGTCACTTGACTGGTTTGTAATAGTATTCTAGATTGTTTAAAAAGATATATTAATAAGGGATGAAAGCGACCTCTAAGTGATGCGGTGCTCAAAGAAATAATTTTAAAAATGGACGGAGGTTTTCAAGTTTTAATTACGGTTTAGGATGCAACAGGCGTGCCAATAATTCGAGTGTTCTTTTAAGAGGTATCCGGTAAAGCTAAGCGGCTTCTAAGTTCTTTCTTTAAATGCTGCGAAATTTAGAAGTCAGCAGTGGACATCGACATGTATTCCTAAATTCCTCTTGGCTTACAGCTAGTAAAGGAATTTAACACCGAGTCGGAGACCGCAAGATCTTGTGTTTTTTACCTAGGTTCTTAAACGAAGCAGTAGTGCTATTAGAGCTACTTAAATTACCTGATAGAGAAGCATACAAGAAACCGTGGATTTACTTCTCCCTTTAATAACACGATGGTATCACAGACGTATAGTTTTGGGAACGTACAGCTGTTTGTCTTATGTGGGCTCTTGGGGTTGAAAAAATTGTGATTCGAAATGTAAAAAACTTAAGTATCAATTGGTCAATGATATTCAAGCATTAGGTATACTTCTCATTAATATGCAACTATAATACTATTTGACAGAACTTCCTGCTGGAGAAATCTACTTAGAACTTATAATGTTCTCACCTTTTTCTACTTCGTTACCTTCGTTTAATCCTAAGAGTTGTGTTGTTACGGATTTATTATTTATACAAAGTCTCATGTGTGAACTCTCGAAGCTATCAAATATGCATTTAGTTAGCGTCTTTGCAGCTCACTAGAGCTTAAATACAGAGTTGTGTAGGTTTTACTAGGTTCCGGTCTATCATTAAGAAATTTTCCCGATTGTGTTCTGTAAAACTTTTTATGGAACCCATTATATTCTAACCTCCGAAACAGCCTTACTTTGGGCCTGAGACCCGTGATCAGGATCGATGAAACAAATAAAGAATCAATTTTAAGTTCTTTTGAGATCTTCTCTTAGACGGTTATGTAGAAAATATTTTTACGGTATAGTCAGTCCTGTGTTCGCTACTAACTTAGTAACACAGCAGATGGTTTCATTGAAGGCAACTACGGTATCAGATGATTATAAGAAATAAACAACTAAAGGAACCTTCACAATTCGCAAAAAATGATTCATTTGGAGCGAAGTTCCAGGTGATCTATCTATCGAAGCGTGCTCAATGGCCACGAAATTTTCTGAGGGATTAACTCAGCGTTAGCAAGATTAATCCTCATTCCCAAATACCCTTACGATAACAGAAGTTCTACATGGCTTTTTTGGAAAACGGTTTATAATCTGAGCGGCAAGTTGAGATGATGCCACCTTTTTAGTGTGATAATATCTCAATGCACAAGAATATCAATTCGACTCTAGTGAATATTGCCGAGTCTCTGTTGACTTGTTTTAAAACCCACACGTAGAAAAAAGAGTCCTTCTACACGCAATGGTGTGGACTTAAAATGGGAAGTGAAATCCCCGCTAAGTACGTATATAAATAATGTTAAGCGCTATTTTCATCTTATAAGTTATTGATATATAATACAATTAGACATGGAAAGCGCCGAAACACAAAAAAAATCTTCCGGGAATTATCTAGAACGATCGAAGTTAATTCTGCCATTGAAGCGACGACTATTCAATCAGAGTTTTTAAAAACTTTGAGATCAATACTAGACTTATCAAATAATGCAATCACTTTTGGAAGGAGTAAAGGTGGCTGTATATGGTCAACAGTAATGGAAGAAACTACAAGCGTGAAATCTGTAGCTTTTGATGGTTGTGATTCCGATCACTTTAGAATCTTGATAGAAGACATCATGACCAGTTGGTCATTCTCTTAAGGCCAGATAAGTATAGGTCATCGTATTAATTTTGAGATTTTAACGACATTGTTTTTTTCATACAGTTTCATTTCCTTGCAATTGTTGCATATTGATTTCCTCATCCAGACATTGTTGAATAAGATCACTGATCTTAGATTTTGTCATCTCCTCAGAGGATTGTAAATGTCTTCGTAACCACATGTAAAAATCGAAGTGCAAATTCTAGAAGCGACTTTTCAATGATCTTGAGTAGTCATGGCCATTCAGCGTTTTCACTAATGTTGTCTTAGCGTACATACTAACCCAAAGATTTTCTTTACCAATTCTTAACATAACGACACCAATCGTGGCTGGAAATTTCTTAAATTCTTAAGGGCGGTACAGCTTTGGACAGTTCTACAATTTCTTCGATTAAGTGGAAAATCTTTACGGTATACTCAGTCCTGTGTTCGCTACCAACTTAGTAACACTGATCAACAGAAAGCAACCAAAATAATAGTAGGCTAATAAAATAATCCTTTCATATAAGATGACTCTATGCTTTGAGTAGTAACGAAGTCCCACACATTTTATCGATCAGAAAAAATCATTCATTTCAGAAGTCTCGAAGAAAATATTATATATTCAAATTCTTGGATGAAATAGTAATCTGATATCACGTAAAAATTGTCTTCATAAGAATATGGTATCACATTTCGTAAATCGGTCTTCCTCTTCCTTTTAATTCTATATTTTCATGTTCTTGGTGTGTCAATACTGTGTAACTTGGAAGATTATGTCAAGTGTTCACTAGCGTCTCGCGTGTCGATTTCTTTTCTCAAACATCGCTTGGATTGTTATTCATCTTGTTAAAGCTTCGCCACAAGGATTGTGGATGGTAAGATACACACCACTCCTTTTGGACCATAAACTTTACAGTTTTTGTCTAATATCAATTTAGCAGTCTTGTGAATCAAAACAGTTCTTGACACATCATTACCACATAGTATTGTTAATTTTTCAGGGAATGGCGAAGCATATACCTTTCCTTATTATCTAAAGAAATACACAATGGGTAGGCAATGAAATTAATGTTTCCGTTTTGGCACGCAGCTTGTCATCTTTTCTAAGCAAAATTTGCACATCACTATACTCAGCAGTTGATATTCCTCGGAGGCAAATACGGTATCAGATGATTTCAAAGAAATTAAAAACCCAAGGATCTTTCACAATACGCTGAAAAAGTGCTTAATCAGGGCACGAATATATCTTTTCTCTACGTTTTCTCGCCGGTGAGAAAATTTCTGGTAAGCTTCAGTAGCAGACTAGTTCACCAACTGTAATAGTGTTTCTACACTTTTCATATTTGAGACGGAATGATCAAGAAAAAGAATTCCAATAATCTTAATTATTAAATTCAACACTAACTCATCTCGCTGACGTGAAGAAAACTTGCGTGTCCTGTCCACAGACTCAAGAGCACAAAGCTACTACAAGAAATGTACCCCATTAGTCGCCATAAGCTGAGGCTTACGAAGTGTACTCATCACTAACACTGAACCAGACTATCATTTGGCCTCGTATGTTTGCGAGCATATCCAATGCCGTTGACCAGACGCATCCTAGATCATCAAGAAAATTCCTTTACAAAAAGAGAAGCAGCAAATTATCTGTAGAATTCTTCATAGCGGAATATTATGGCAAACTGCCTGGAGTATATTTCTTGCACAGTCCAGCAGTTAGCCGTTAAATTTGAAAAGTACGGCAGCTCATATTGTCCTTAGGCATACGATTTCTAAATATTCGAATGACGTGTGAAACAAGAAGTCATTAGGTGAGATGAAAGAAATATCGTGGTCAGCTCTTAAATTATTTTTCGAGTTTAAATGATGTACAAGTTGATGGGTCACTTGCGATAGGAGTTGCAAGTCTCAGGTGGTGGAGCTATTTGTAATATGCATCTGCAACGTCACAAACCACCTTTAAATGAGATCATTAAGAACATTAACATTAACATAAATCATCACAAAGCAACCAAACTGTGGGCTAATGAAATAATCTCTTCTAATAAGCACACTGTAACCTTTGAATAGCAAGTAAGTGCAACATATTTCATAGAGCAAAAAAAGTCATTCATTTGAGAAGTCTGTTGATGAAAATTCTCCATATATAAGTTCTTGAATGAAAAAGTTATCTGATATCACGGTAGCATTGTCTTGATGAACATGAGTAAAATCACATCACATTTGTGAATTTTGAGATTCTCTTCCTCTCTAATCCCTCTAATGCTATATACTCATGTTCTTGGTGTGTCAATGCAGTCTTACTAGGAAGAGATAATCAAGTCTTTGCTCGCGTCTCGGGTGTCGATTTCCTTTTCTGAAACAACCTTTGGGTAGCTATTCATCTTGCGAAAGTTTTTTCCACAACGACTGTGAAATGGTGAGTTACACACCTCTCCTTTTGATATAAGAAGTGCAGGCCCTCTGTAATTCTTCAATAATTAAAATCAAGTATCTTTACAATAAATGCTACTCTTCTGCATACAGTAGATAAGTTCAAGAAAAGTGGACAAAGTACATGTGTTATGACATTACATAAGCCATTATACTTGAAAGGTGTACAAATAGTACCTGCAGCTGAGGTAATTTCTGAACTCTCCAAACTTTTACCACCCAGGCATGATTGGATACATTATGTCATTGGATATTGGAAATTGTATAGAAATTTGGGGTATCCTGTACGCTAAGAAAACATTAGTGAACATGCTGAATGGCCATTACTACTGAAGATAATTAAGAAATCACTTGTAGACTTTGTTCGGCGACCATTGTATGTTGTTAAAAAAAACATTTACAACCCTCTGAGGAGATTACAAAATCTAGGATCTGCGATCTTATAAAACAATGTCTGGATGATGAAATCATTATGCAACATTTACAACAAAAAGAAGCAACATGAAAACAACGATATTCAGGAAATTTCAAAATTAAGACGATGAACTTTACCAAACCGGTAAACCCTGGTTGTAGTACATAGAGGTGGTCTGAATCGTATTGGTATTCATCAAAAGAGACTATATTGAACAGGGAAGTAGAAACTTCATTTAATTAATGCTTCCGTTTTTTCAGGCAGCTGCTCCTCTTTTCTTGGCAAAATTTGCTCATCACAATACTCAGCAGATTGAATCCTTGAGGAAACTACGGTATCAGATGATTACAAGAATTTAACAACTCAAGGAATCTTCACAATTCGCCAAAAAAAAAAAAGTGCTTTGGAGCGGAGTTCCGAGTGATATAATTATCGAGGCGTGCTGATGAAGGGCACGAAATTATCTGAGGATTCAACACAACGCCAGACCTTACGTTAGTAAGATTAATCCTTCATTTTCATATACTGTTACAGTAACAGAAGTTCTACAGGACTTTTGTGGGAAACAGTTTGTCATCTGAGCGGCACGTCGAGCTGATGCCACCTTCCTTGTGTCATAATATCTTAATGCCCAAGAATATCAATTCGACTGTGGT
The DNA here is from genome assembly GCF_964235325.1 of Thermobia domestica. Classification (NCBI taxonomy): domain Eukaryota; kingdom Metazoa; phylum Arthropoda; class Insecta; order Zygentoma; family Lepismatidae; genus Thermobia; species Thermobia domestica. The sequence continues at coordinate 84,969,662 of NC_137465.1, read as the reverse complement.
GAATTAAGGCTAGTTTTTCTTGACTTCTGTTTAAAACCCACATGCAGAAAAAAAGAGTTCTTCTAGACGCATTGGTGTAGACGAAAAACTTCAAGTGAAATCTGCGATAGGTACGTATATAAATAATGTTAAGCGCTATTTTTACCTTTTATATCATGGATATTAATTACTGAGAGTGCCGAAAGACTAGAAACAGCGTTTGGGAAATATCTGCGACGATGAATTTTAATTCTGCCATTGAAGCCACGACATTTCAATCACAGTTGTTGAGATACATGGAGATCAATAATAGACGGCTTCAAATAATGCAAACAATATTCGAAGGGGCAAAAAATAGTTTTATATGGACAGCAGTAATGGAAGAAACTACAACGTGAATTATGAATCTATTCAATGATCAGATTCAGATCCTTAAGAATTTTGCTAGAGGACTTCATGAGCAGTGACTGATTCTCTTAAGGCTACATACAAGCACAACTGAAAGGAAATCCTACGAAATAATTACATCTAAAGAAACTCTAGGGTGATTAAAAGTCTGCTTTCGTTTTTTTCATTATGGAATAGGCTGTGACATAACCTTAACTAAAATCAGGAGAAACAGTTGGCAGTCAAAGATCCTTGAAAAAGAAAAAGAATTGTGCAAGTTACTCAGAGTCTTCATACAACCGAATTTCAATCCTGACAAAATGTTCAACATTAGACAATTATTATTTGTCATAATAGAAAAGGAAACACGTCCACTTTGGTATAAGCCATATCAGGTATAACAATGAAGTAGTTACGAAGATTCAATATGGCCACTGTTGCCCCTACTAACGCGGCAGCTGTGCAGCATTCAATTCGGAAATACCTCCAAGTCCAGGAGCGAAATGGGCTAAGCGTGGTCCCAATGGAATGATGTTGGTGTGTCAAAGAGGATCTGCGAATTCCAGTATCCATTCAGCTAGTATCAGGTCCAGCCGGATAAGCTTACTTACCTGTAGATAAAAGTGACTGTAAGATAGGATTGTGAACGAACCACATGTTAGTGTAAAAGAACCGATATAAAGTATTCAAGGTTTTGTGTATTCTGCCAGAGTAATTCATGTACGAATGGCAGATCGGAATACAGTCTGATATAGATGATGACGAACAACAGCTGTAGAAAATCATGTCATTGACATCGGCTTAATTATTGATCCAATCAGTTATGATTATTATTTAGTCTTATAGAAAAAACAAAATGGACAAGAAGACAATGTTGATGTAACTTTGGTACCTGAAGAGAAAGCTTCAACTAAGCAGGACAGATTTAATACCAAGATGAAAACCAATTTATTTAGATATCACATTCGCATAGTATCATTCAATTAAATGAATATAACAATCCAAATCAATTAGTTGAGCTCGTTAAATTATAACAATCTTACTACGATTTCGTTTTCTCTTCGGGTTCCAAAGCCGCTCGTGTTAGAAAATTCCAAAAATGTAAACGGAATAATAAACCACCTTCATGTTTTATACCTTGTCTTTGTGCCTCTATTTAGAGATAGGTCAGGATGGTCTTCATGTCCATTTTCTTAGTTCTATAAGGCGGGGACATTGTTACAAAATATTAATTATAATGTTTGGATCAGCAATTATTTTGTTGTCAAAGAATTCTTGGGTTTCTACAGCTGTTGTTCGTCAACCTCTATATCAGATTTTCTTCCGATCTCTCATATGTACATGAACTCCTTTGTCAGAATGCAAAAACCCTAGAATAAGTTTCACAAATATTTAAGTTTCAAACGAAACAACGCAATGGTAGTATATTGTAAGATTTTTACTTTTTAAAAATGAGTCTATAAAGCATCGCGAAAGGGATATTTGGAACTAGAAACAGACAATTGCACATTATTGACATATTTAAAGAATAAAATGAAAAATGGGATTGTCGTAATATGTGAGATATTTACTATTGAAAACCGGGACCAATCTGTAGAACAAAAGACGTGTTTGTAACACTAAGTAAAGTCTCGATATTAACAAACTGGTCCTGAATTATAATTTTTAAAGTTAAAACGGATTTGTCGTACTTTGCCAGTCATTTACATTTTTAATTGTAAATAGACAAATAAGTTTATTCTGTTCTTCTACTTAATACTTAAATATCTCAGTACTTAACGACCACGACAGTCTATTTCATTTGCTTCAGTTTCCAAATTCTGTTTTCCTTGTATGTAATAGGCTCATTGTTCGATTGTAAATACCTCAACATTTACGACAATTCAATTTTTTTAATTTATTCTAAAATTGTTTGGTAACTAACGTTCATCAATAATTTAATTTGGCTTCCAATCACTCCCTTCCTCCTATAGAATGGAACCGTTTATCAATTTAAAATGTCACGATCTACAGCTAGGGTCCCATCTCTCTGCTACGCCACTGGTGTCCCCTATTCTGTGTTTTTCTCTTTTTCGTTTCGTTTAGCTATTTGTTTTTTTGCTGTTACGCTTTTATATGAAACCTTTATATTTTATAACTTTTTCTTTTGGTATGTATCTTTTTCAGGGTGGGGTGAGGGAAAGAGGGAAATGCTTTCTTCTTATATCGGTTTCTCACCACCACATCGGTTTCTCATCTTGTTTGAACTGCTTAAGTAAGTCAATTTTTAACTTTTGATTTCATCCAGCTCCGTCACAATAATAGAATTGTCATATTACCAATTTGGTTTATTCTCTTATTTGCAGTTTGCCACACTGATATATTTGTGACAAACTTGAGGTTTAGTCAAACGCCTTTCGTATTGGCAACCAACCCAAGCGCTAAGCTTTATGGGTTGCCTGCTTTTGCAGGAAAAGGAGAATTGCTTGTGGTAATGCACTAATGAAGCTGACATATTCAAGAATGAATCGAAATAACGGACTGCCGTAATTTGTCAAATATTTACAATTGCTAAGTTGATCGTTAGTTGCCCACAAATGGTAGAATAAAATGAAAGAAAGAAAATGCCGTTAATTGTCAGATATTTACGATTTAAAAGTGAGTCCATACAGTAGGGCGAAAAGAGTGTTCGGAAGATTGAGAAGTATCATGCTTGGTCCAATATGTCTAAAATTAATACGAAAGAACGTAATTGCCTTAAATTGACAGATAATTATAACTGAAAGGCGAGTCTAAATAGTATGCGAAGGGTCTTTATCAGATAATTTGAGTCTTGGTGACCGTTGATTTAAGACGTATTTAAGAACAACTGAAAGAAATGTAAAAAAGACAAATCCGTTTTATTTTTTAAAATTAAAATTCAGGACCAGTGTGTTAATATCAAGACTTTACTTGGTGTTCCAAACAAGTCTTTCGTTCTACTAATTGGTGCCGCTTTTGTGTAGTAAATATCACACATATTACGACAACTCCATTCTTTCATTTTATTCAAAATATGACGTTAATGTACAATTGTCAGGTGCAAGTTATAAACATTCCTTACGCGATGCAAAATATTCTCATTTTTAAAAAGTAAAAATCTCACAACATACAACAATTCCGTGTTTCATTTGAAACTTAAATATAACAGATCCTCACAAGTCTACTCATTTTCCAAAAACTCCTTTTGCCCTACTGTTAGGAAACAATCTTCATTTCAACATACCTCACAATTAACGACAATTCTGTTATTTCATTTTATATTTAAATTTTTCAGTAATTAATATTCAGTAGGAGACAGCTTAATCTTTGAAACACTCCCTTTGAACTTTTACTTACAAATATATTATAATGCTCGAATATTCAGATTTTTTACTTCAATCTTATATATCTAACTAACTATCGATCAACAAGAATCTACTTCTTCTTCCAAGCATCCAAGCATATTATTTAGTAATTTTATTTTAGTGGTGAAATGCTTTTCCATTTCCTTTATATCTGGTTGTACAGGAATTGAATCTAATTCAGTTGCGGCTAGCTTGTTATGAATTTAATTTTTTGCACTTAAGCCGTATGCAATAGTAAGGGGGTTTGCTTTTTACTTATGTTATTTATATTGTGATATCAAATTTAATGAAAGACGTGAACTTAGCAGTAGCTTTCATTTGTATTTTTGTTATATTTTTATGCATTCTTACTTCTAAAGATTTGACAGACAATTCTTCTCGTGCTAAACCAAGCACTTCCACTAATATATATATAATTTATATACTATGTTAAGTGAGGCAAGTGCAAACCAACATATCTTTCACAAAGGTGCCGCCACCGCTATCAATTTTACTTTCTGATCTACCTAGAACACTGTTGAGCCTGCTTGGAAAGAACTAAAATATATTAAATTGTTATTTAATTTAATGGTGTTCGTCCAACGGCATTTTCTTTCATAGGAACACCAGTGACCCCCAAACGTATAAAGCAGCCGTAGGTTCTCATGTAACTTATTTTACAAATAGTTTTATATATGATTAATATTTTTCGAAAGCAAAAGTAAGGTTATTTGTTTGAATAAATCGGGGATCTAGCCAGCAGTTTTAAGTGGGAGGGGTCTTTCGTTTTTTTAGGGACGCCAGCTACAATGTATAAAGGAAAAAAATACATATGTCGCAGTTAGTGTTTCTTGAAAACTGGAAAAACGGAAACTTCCTTCCTTTACGTTTCCTTCCGGAAATGTAAAAACATATATTTTACATTATTATTATTATTATTATTATTATTATTATTATTATTATTATTATTATTATTATTATTATTACTTTTTCTGCATAAATTTTGTTCAAAGTAGTTTATTATGTTTCATCATGAAATGCTGAACCGGGCCAAACATTATACTTTTGTGTATAACTATTTCAATTTAAGCCCTTGGTCACACAACCTATCTATAAATGTTACCAAGAAACTTATATCGCTTTTTCTCCCAACACCTTGGAACATCGATGAAAGACTCTGGCTGACTACCTGGAAGGTTAAAGGTAGTCCCCATCAGCTTCAACGATCCTCTACCAACGTTCTGGGAGACCAAGCATTCCATCGCGGTAGAACTTCACGGAGCGAGAAACGAAGAAAGTATCAAGTGAATTTTGTATCTCTACTAAGAATTTGAACTGGCATCCTCTAAGGTACTTTCCAAGGGGTGGAACAAGAGATAATCGTACTGTGCAATGTGCGGGGAGTATAGCCGATGCCACAGTATTACCCATTCAAGGAGTGGAATGGTGTCAGGGGTCATCATTACCACGTGGAGCTTAGCGTTATCCTGTAACAAAAGGACCCCTTAGCGATTAAGAACTGCTGGCTCCACATTTTTGAGCTTCCTTGGACACGGCTCAACTGCTGACAGTACACAGTTGCATTGATGCTTCTACCAACTGATAGTGGTTAAGTTGCACGATGCAGTGAGCACTCCACCCAACACACAATAGAACATTCTTCATGGATGCTAATACTGGTTTCGACTTTTTTGGAATAGGTTCATGGATGCTAACCAATGATGACGGTACCGTGGAACTTCGTACAGGTCCCACTACTCATCACATGTCAACACCCTGTCCAGAAAAGGCTCCTTTCTCAGACGAGATAGCATAGGAGCACAGGTATCCGTTCGCGTTGTCTTCTTGCCCGGAGTTTAATAATGTCGGATCCATCGATGCAACTTGTAGCCTTTCCACAGTTGATGGAAGTGCTGCCGAATGATTTCTTAACTGATATTGAATTGTAGTCTCAGTTCCTCACCCGTCTGGCACTGTTAGCCTAAATTGCTGCTTGAAGAACTTAATTTTGTACATGTATTGGTCTTCCGGCAAGTGATACGTCTTTGAGTGTTTCGTCAGCGTCCTTAAACTTGCTAAACTATCACTGCACTATCCGCGTAGTCACAACACCCTCACAAGAGGCCTGACATATCTTCTACTTCACTGCAATGTCGTTTGATCCCAGTTTGAATTCGTACAACATAAACGCCCTTATGATTCTGTGGAGGTCCCACATTCGCTCTCTCCTTACGCAAGTTCACGGAATAAGTGAACTGTCACAACCACTTAGTACGGTACATCAACAACTAACCTTCGGCTTATCTCCATTCGCATTCAACTCACGCTGTGAGAGCCGATGGATCACGTACCTCCACAGAAAGGGGCAGAACAGTCTTGGCTACTTTTATACATAAGACTGATATTTGGAATTGTACTTAATTTCTCTGAGATTTCCTGACCAAAATATTTTTTTTATTATTCGTCAGTAAGTAATAAAATTACTTCAATAACATCAATATATCCTGTTACACATCTGAACTGGAACTCTGAATAAAAACGTTATTTTCCCGTATATTTTCCACCTGTTGAAAAAATTTATAAAACAATAATTACTTATAAAAAATATATATAATATGGTTACTAATTAGTTTCGTGCCGGTTTTCATTCCTAGTATTTGAAGAACCTTGTTAACTGAAAAAAATAAATCGCAGTAAATTTAAGATTTCTGTTCAAGAACCCAAGTCCAAAAAGTAAGAGTGTAAAGGAGATAGCCTCACAAGGTTTTCTCGCCATCGGATTTTCTTCAAACCTGCACATACTAGACCGAAAATAAGTAAACACTTTTTTTCTTTCGCGAAATAAGTGTAGGGCAAAGTGCCCCTTCTAAAAAAGAGCCTCCCTGTTTAATAGTGAAAGTCTGCAAATGGAAAGATGACTTCAATATTAGAAATACGTATTTTATGGTTGTTGCGAGAAAAGAGTCCCCTTCGAAATAAGAAACGACACAATCCTTAGGAACATGAAACCGTGATATGTAGCCATTTTGGATGAGTGGGTAACGCAATTTTGAATTTATGTGGAATTGCTTATTACCGTGATATGTTGTAGATATTAAGACCCTAAAGAAAAGTGTTCTGAATTTCAATCAAAATGAGAGAAACTTTGATATAATGTAGAGATTGTCATTTTGAGAAACTATCGGAAAGGAACCAACCACAAATCACTAACCATTTGGTCACTACAGGGCTTCTTTCTTTTAAAACAGCTGAGTATAACGATGTTATGGTTTTCAGTAAGATTGAGTAGCACATAAATATGTTGAAGATCTCATAATGAGAAAAAGTCTTAATGGGAACCATTATCGAATTACTACTTTTTGGCCACTACAGGCTCAGATTTTCTTAAAACAGCCGAGTATAATGACATTTTTTTTATTTCAGTGTAACTGAATGAAATTGTTATGTTGTAAGTCGTGATCCTGAGAAAAAATGTGTAGAACATTCCAGGATTTCCTTTCTCTCGAAAAGGAGCGTGTGAATTTTTTCTACCGGTATGCTTAAATAATATTCGCCGCCACTCTCCCCACCCCTTTTTCGAGTTGTGTGATAGTACGTTTGATGATTTTATACAAGTCTACTAAAATTCCAGGTATCCTTATCTTCTTCTATTTTAAAACTAGGCCCCGTTGTTGCCAAATGGTGACTTATTGTGTTTGTGTCCATTAAGGCATTTTCTCATGATCACAATGTCTAGAACGTATGTCGATTTCAAGCAATTCCATCGACATGCAGAATACTTTTACCTTCTGTTGTTTTTTTAAGTAGCCCTGTAGTGGCCAAACAGTCATTCCTTGGTGTGCATGTTGAGATTTTATTCTGGATCACAATATCTACAACATATCAAAGTTTCAAGCAGTTTCACCACATCCACAATATTGTTACCATCATTTCTTTTTATTAATTGGTCCTATAGTGGCCAAACCGTAATTGCTTGATGGGTGTGCATTTTGAGACTCTTATCACGATCTGAATATCAACAACATAAGGATTCAAGCAATTCCCCGAAATCCAGAATAAAGTTTCCTTCCGATGCTTTAAATAAAGTGGCCTTGTTGTGACCAAACGGAGAGTGATTGGTGGCGGTGCTCTTTAGACATTTTCTCTGGATCACAAGAATTGCAACATATCAGAGATTCAGTCATTTTTACCGAAATCCACAATATCAAGATTGTTTGCTGCTTTTAAAAAGGTAGACCAGAACTGGCCAAACGATCAGTAATTTTTAGTTATAACCGTTAAGAAATTTTTTCAGAATCACAGTATCTACAGCATATCACCGAATTTATTCATTATAACCTAAGTCCAGAATGTCGTTATCAACATTGGTTTTCAAGAAAGTGGCCCTGTAGTGGCCAAACGGTCAGTGATTTGTGCTTGTGCCCATTGAGACTTTTTCCCAGAATATTCATATCTACAAGATATCACGGTTTCAAACAGTTCCAGGAAAATCCGATTTCCGTAAGGCTTGTGCGGTGTCCTTTGTCATTTCGAATTGGGCGTTGGCCCTATAACCCTTTTTTCGCATACCGATAAAACCGGTATTCCTTACTTTGAAGTCATCTTTGCTTGGGCAGAGTTTAGTTTCGTTAAAGTGGCCCTTTTAATCAAGGGGACCATTTTTTTAAAAGGGGTCTTTTGCCCTTTGAACCTATTTCCCGAAAGAAGCAAAAAATACGTGTCGATTTATTTTCGGTCTTGTATATATTGTGCCAAGTTTGGAGAAAATCTGATGAAGAAAATTATTATATATATATAAACTTTAAAGTTGATCTGGCTGGCCCCTTTGGCCCCCCGTGGCTACACTCCTGGGTGAAATAAAAAACAAGTGAAGCCGTCCTCAGTGTCATGGCATCAAAGCAGGTGGTTCCTCACACCCTTTTTATGCTAGTCACTTTGACCAAGGTGGATGAAACAAAGATCTGCAGTGTGTCAAGAATACAAACATCTAGAACCGGTTTTCTTTTATCTCCATTAAATTAATAATAGTAAATACCAACTTCCACTTGCAGAATCCAAATATTCCGCGTGAGTCATTGAATGCTTTATCATTGTAATTGAATCTGGAATACCAACACAATATTATTGGTAAATCGTTACTTGTTCTTAGTGCATCAACTCTAACTTCGGTGATTCATAAGTGTAGGTGCTACAAGTATAATATCATTGCGATCAGGATGAACTTTCCAACACTTCAAGGACTAATGAAAAAAATGTGCCATTCGTTAGTGCACCATTAGGACTTGTAGAAGGAAATAAGAGTTTTGACATTTCTGAAGTAGTCCAACCGAAAAAAAATGAATAAATCCCAAAATATTGTAACACTACCAAATGTTTTCAGTGCGATTAAAAAACTAACGATACACTTACGATTGCCGTTAACCCATGTAACATATCTATGTGTTAGTATAAAAATTTGATATTTCTGAAGTCGGACCACCCACCGAATATCTTGAAGATTTCAACAATAGGGTAGTACTAACTTTAGTTTTTAGTGCGTTTTAGTGAACTTCTAATGCACTAATGATTTTATATGTTTCGTGAAAAGACGGGTGACGAGCAAACATCATATATTGAAAACCCCACCACAAATCTTCAATTACTAGTAAACTCTGATAGTACCAACGTTAGCTTTAAGTGCACTAACGTGCACTTTCCATTGACGACGATTGATGTAATTTGAGAGGTGAGGGGCCAACATCAAACACGTAAGTTGATGGTTTGTTCATGGGAGATTGCGTAAGTTGAAGGCCAATTTTCTCGGAATACTGAGAGGCCACAATTTTTTTAAAAAAAGTCGTGGAAAAGTGTACAACATACATACATTATTTTTCTCAACTTAGGTAATCGATATGAAGATCCCGCTCTCAAAGTTGAAGGTTGAGTTCGAAATTTTGACGGTAATTTTTTTCGAAACACTAAAAGAGTACAAAATAATTTTAAAGGTGCAGAAAATTATGATATTCGCATATAATTTTTAGGTATCTAAATTTCGGATCTGGTGATTCCGCAGTCGAATGTCAAGTTTGTGAGCGGAATATTAACCGCAAATTTATATAAACAAATGAGTGTACAAATGTGTTTTAAAGACCTTTGTACTAAATAATGAAAATGTTTAATATGTGATTTGCCGATTCCGGATTCCAAGTTGACGGACCGTTATTAAACGTTTAAAATAGGGTTGATATATTTAATTCCATTATATACGACACGCATTTTTTACTTTCAAAGATTTTGCATAATTATTATTCTCACCAGGCAAAGAACAACGTTTCAGCCTAAGTGTATATATTTAATTTTTTCCGTTTTATTATAATAACTTGTTTCACAGTTTGAAAAGAGTGTTCGAAAGCTCCTTTGTGATCGTTGGTAATCAGACACTTAGTGATCGTTGAATCGATGGAAAAGGGAAATATTTTTACTGAGATATTTACAATTAAAATTGTATCCACCTGTTAGAACGAGTGGAGGGTTTGGAAGATTAAGGAATCTCTTCATTTTCCTTAGTTTTTGTCATATTCAACTGTAAAATAGGACAGAAGGTTTATACATTGTCAGATAATTACATTTAAAAAGGGTTTATTTAGCACGGCGAAAATACTGTTTTGGAGATAAAACAAATTCTTGGTAATCGTTGGTTAATTAAATATATTTCAATCTAATGAGAGAACGGAATTGTCGTTAATTGTCATATATACAATTAGTAAGTGCTCCATTCAGTAAAGCTAAAGGACTATTAAAGTCGTTTGTTACTAACGTATTTAAAAAAAAATTAATAAAGGTTATTACTGTGATTTTTCAGATGATTAGAATTGAAAAGCAATTAAATTATATAGAGCCAAAGGAGTGTTAGGAAGCTGAAGAAATTAGACCTGCTGATTGTTAGTTGCACATTTAGAAATAAAATGAAAGAACGGTTTTGTAAAATGTCAGATATTTACAATAGAAAAGTGTGCCAACCAGTACGCCGAAAAGAGATATAGAAAGCGAAGCAGACTTTTGCTGATTTTTAGTTACTAACATACTTGTGAATTTAATGAAATAACGGAATTTACGAAAATTGTCAGATATTACCAATCGAGAAGTTAGTAAACCCAGCATGGCGAAAGATTATTTGGAAGCTCAAGCAGATACTTGCCGTCGTCTCTAAATGAAATATTTAATAAAAACTTGAAACAATAGAATTTTCTTATCTTGTAAGATATTTATATCGGGAAAGTGACGCAGAGATTTTCAAAGATGTAACAGATTCTTGCTGATTGTTAATTACTGAAATGCGTAAATTTAAAATGAAAGAACTGAAATATCTTACATTGTCAGATTTTTACATTTTAAGATTTAGTGATTTAGCGCGGCGTCTGGAGTGTTGGAACTTGAAGCAGAATTTGGAGATCCTTAGATGAAGACAGATTTAAGAATGAAATTAGTGAATGGGATTATGGTATTAACAGACAATTAAATTTTAAAAGAGAGTCTATTCAATACGGTGAAAGGAATGATTGAAAGCTCAAGCAGAATCTTAGTGAGCGTTAGTTTCCGACATATATAAGATTGTACTGAAATAAAGAAATTGTCGTAAAGTGAAAGATATATAAATTGAAATTGCGCCTAAGCAATAAAGCGGAAGATTTGTTTGGAAGATCAAGGAGACTTCTTCTCTTTATTGAAGATTTAATAAAATAACAGAATTTGGTAATTTATGAGATTATCAATTGAAGAACGATTTTAATATATACAGCGAAAAGTACTAAAAAGCTTATTAAATTAGACCGTTCATGATTGTTGGTTACTGATCTATTTAGGAATAAAATGCAAAAACAAAATTGTCGTGAAATGTCAAATATTTGCAATTGAAAGCTCACTCCTTTGAGTAGGAAGAAAAGTGGTTAGAAGACGAAGCAGAAACTTGTAATCTCTAGTTCGTGACGTATTTGTGAGTAAAATAAAGATTCGGAATTCTAGTAAATTCTCAGATATTGACAATTGAAAAGTGAGTCAATCGAGTAGGCCGATAGATAGTTTAGAAGTTCAAATACACTCTTGGTAATCTTTGGATGAACACATATTTTTAGAATAAAATCAAGAACAGAATAGTCGTAAATTGTGATATTTAAAATAGAAAAATGAGTTTATTGACTAGGGCGAAATGGGTGTCTGGAAGCTGTCTACTCATGCTAATGAGTAATGAAAAATGAAATGAAATGAAATTTTAGAATTTTATGTCCTAGGCTTATTCCGTTTAGGCTAAAGAAGACAGTGATGATGATTAATGAACAGAATGGAGGAATGAAGGAAGTGAGAGGAAACGGGACAACCCCGAGAAAACCCATGGAGATGGTTTGTCCACCACAAAGTTCACTTGGCGGGAGCACGGTTTGAACCCGAAATCCGTATCGTTAGAGATGAACACTCTACCACTGAGCCAGCGGAGCCCCTGCTAAGCGGTTGTATCTGTCATTTTTAAGATTGAAATGAAACAACGGAATTGTCGAAAATTTTCTGGTATAAACAAAATATGTTGTTCTATTCAGTACAGCAAAAAAAAAAAAAAAAAAGTCGGACGACGAAAACAACTATCATTATCGTTGCTTAGTGCCATCTTTAAGTATAAAGTTAAAAAACGGAATTTTCGATTATTGGCTCCTAAGTACAAATCTATTCATTACCTCAAGAGGAATGAATTTGTATGAGAAAGCTAACTCTTGATCATCGTGTTACTGAACTATTTTAGAATAAAATGAAATAATTGAATCTTCCTAAATTGGCAGATACTTACTATTGAATAGCGCGTTCATTCAATTGGACGAGAGGGAATGTTTGGAAAGTGAGGTGTACTCTTGCTAAACGGTAGCTGCTGCCATATTTAAGAATGAACTGAAATTCCGCAATTGCCCTCAATTTTTAGATATTTTCAATGGAAATCGAGTATATAAAGTGGGGCGAAATGTGTGTTTGTATAATCAAGCCGACTCTTGCCGATCGTTTTTAAGGACTTGTTTAGGAATAAAATGAAAGAACGGAATTTTCATATTCAGATATTTACAATTCAAAAGTGAATCTATTCAGTCAAATGAAAGGAGTGTCTGGAAGATTAAGCGTACTCTTGTTGATTTTTAGTTACTGACATATTTTTAAATGACAGAAGGATTATTCCAAAAGAATCAGACATTTCGAACTGAAATGTGATCCGTTCAATAGAATGAAAGGAGTGTACGAAAAACGAATTTACCTCTTAATTAACATTAGCAACTGACATGTTTAAGAAGAAAGAACGCAATGTTGTACTTTGTTCCTCAACGCAATATAGTGAATAAACTGCAGAATAAAGTGAACAATGCAATTTACGTATATTGCCAGATATCTTAAGATCCAGTCTATTCAGTGTCTCCACAAGAATGTTTGGCAGCTAATCGTTGGTTGAAAATATTTAAAAAATTGGAAATAAGAAAAAGAAACAATAGTTATTTAAGTACCAAATATTTTACACGAAAAGTGAGTCCATTCATTAAGGCGAAAGGGGTGTCTGGAAGGTGAAGCAAAATCGAGATTATAATTATCATATATATGAATAAACAGTAATAACAATATTGCCGTACTGAATAGACCCGCTTTTAAGTTGTATATATATATTACTATTTACGACAATTGCGTACTTTTATTTTATTTGCTTACCTGTCGAATGCAGGCGACCATCAAGAGTCTACTTGATCTCTCAAACACACCTCCACATACTGTATCGACTCGCTTTTCATTCTAAATATTGAAAGCTTACAACCATTCGGTTTTTTTTTTTTTTCATTTTATTCTTATATACGTTGCAAATTAAAGATCAGCAAGAGTGTGCTTCATCTTCCATTCAAAGCTCTATTATTACTGAATGGGCTTAATTACCAAACGTAAATATCCAACACATTTCGTCAATAACGTTAATTTATATTTTCTTAAACATGTACCAACTACCTATTAGGAAGTGTTTAGTATACAAACACTCCATTCGCCGTAATAAATATACTCGTTTTCAATTGTGATTATCTGCCAATTTACATAGACAGCATTATTTAATTTATTCTAATATAATTGCGTAACAAACGATCATCGAGAAAGTACTAACGATGAGCACGATTCTGCTTCACACCAAAAACACCTTCCGCCCTGCTGAGTTTATTAGCTTTTCAATTGTAAATATCTGATAAATTTTGAGAAGTCCATTTTTTAGGTTTTACTTAAAAATAGTTCAGTAACTAACGAACATCAATACTGTTCTTTATACTCCAAAATACAACGGCGCGCAATTAGCCCCACCTCGAGATAAACTAAAATTATCATAATGTAAATCCTCTGATCGTCGTTTAATCAGGTATGATAATAATTTTTAACGTTTCATCAGTGTTACTGATATAAATATAAGCCCTTTGTAGCGGGGCTACACGGTGGCCCCGGATTCGAAATTTCTCGGCGCTAATCGTCGTTTGATCATGTTTGATCAAGAATTCTCAACGTTTGATCAACTATACTAACAGAGATATAACGGTTAAAATACAGGGTGACCAGCCCCACTTCTCCTCCAATCCGATTATTTCTTATGTAAATAGTTTGATAATCGTTTGATCAAGTATGATCAACAATTTTCAACCTTTGATCAGCGTTAATATAATAAAAAATGTAAGCTATTTTCAGTAGGGGGTAACTACACGCTGGTCCCTGCTTCACCTCCGATTCGAAATTTTTCGATGCCAATCGTTAGATCAACCATACTAATAAAGGTATAAACGTTAAAATAAGGGGCCAACCCCACCTTCACCTCCGATACGATCTTTTCTAATGTTAATAGTTTGATCATTGTTTGATCAGGAATGATCAACAATTTCTAACGTTTGATCATCGTCAGTAACATAAATATAAGCTTTTTCTAGTAGGGTAGGCTAACTGCACTTTGAAATTTTTGACGCCAATATTTGATCATCTTTGGATCAGGTTTGATAAACAATTTTTATCCTTTTCTAAACTTTACTAACTGAGATATAAGGGTTATGAAATGGGGACCCAGAGACCCTTTACCTCTGATTCGAATTTTTCTTTAGAAGTGTTTGATCTGGTATGAACAACTATTTTTAACAGAAAGCGTTACTAACATTTTTTTTTTTTTTTTGTGTTGTACCTATCCCATTCCGAACTATTATATTCAGCCCAACCCCTAGCTTTCAAAGGCATGAAGAGTAATTCCTAAAATTACCGTTGAAGCTGACAGCTAAGCAGAACATGTCATGACACTCAGCTTCCTCCGGGCAACAGATAATTACATTACAGGGTGGAAAATAAAACCAAATTATTAGGACTCTCGAGAGGCTATTTAAACTACTGAATAGAGATTAAGGGCCTTATGCAGAGCCGTTTTGAAATATGATTAGAATCACACTAAAAGCCTGACTACTGCAGGAAACATATGTTATTCGAACTCTTTAGTATGACATTAACCACCAGTCAAAACGACTCTGCATAAGGCCCAAAATCTCTAACCGTTACTCACATCCCTACTTCTATTTAAAAAATGTAATGTTTATTTAATATATTCTCTCTAAGACATGTGTTTTTAATGTGCTATAACTTGTATCGTTAATGCTATTACGAAGTTATATAGTTGTCGAATTATTGTTAATTACTTCATTACTATGAAACAAACAGTTACATTTACTTAAAGTGGCCCTATTAAACACGAGCTCCTTTTTTTAAAAAAAGCACTTTGCCCTCAACTTATTTCGCGAAAGAAACAAAAAAGCGTCTTTTTATTTTCGGTCTAGAAAGTGCAAGTTTGAATAAAATAAGAAGGCGAGAAAACCTTGTGAAGCCATCTCCTTTACACTCTTACTTTTTGGACTTGGGTTTTTGACGCGAAATCTTCAATTTACTCCGTTTTATTTTTCTCAGTTACAATGTCCTTCAAATGCAAGATTTAAAAAACTAATTAGTAACCATATTATATATTTTTTAAATGAAACTACTGTTGTATAAAATTTTTATATCAGGTGGAAAATTTAGGTAAAAATAATATTTTTTTTTTTTAGTTTTTCAGTTCGGAATTCATTTGCTCTTATTAATGCTACTCGATTTGAAACAGGATATATTGCTGTTAATAAAGTAATTATTATTTTTAGTGACGAATAATAAAAAAATATTTCCTTCCGGAAATAGAGAAATTAAGTACAATTCCAAATATCAGTCTTATGTATAAAAGTAGCCAAGAATGTGTTGCCTCTTTTTGTGCAGGTTTCTGATCCATTGACGCTCACACCGTGAGTTGTAAGCGAATGGAGAAAAGCCGAAGATCAGTTGTTGGTGTACCGTACTATGTGGTTGTGACAGTACAGTTTTTCCGTGAACTTGCGTAGGGACAGAGCGAATATGGGACCTTCACAGAATCATAAGGGCGTGTGTTTTGTTCAAGTTCAAACTGGAGTCATACGACACTGCACTGAAGTAGAAAATATCTCAGGCGTTATGTGAGGGTGATCAGACTACGCGGATAGTGCAGTGGTAGCTTAACAAGTTTAAAGGACGGTGACGAAACACTCGAAGACGCATCACTTGCCGGAACATCAAGCAGCAATTTAGACTAACAGTGCCAGACATGTGAGGAACTGGGACTACAATTCAATACGAGTGAAGAGACCATTCGGCACCATCTCCATCAACTGTGGAAACACTACAAGTTACATCGCGACCCTCCTCATAATTAAACTCCGCGCCAGTGGAAAACGTGAACGGAGACCTGTTTTTTTTTTTTCCATCTCGTCTGACGAAGGAGCCATTTCTGGACAGGTTGTTGACATGTGATGATAAGTGGGTCTTGTATGAAGCTCACCGGTGATGCCATCAGTGGCCAGCATCCATTAACCAGTTCCAAAAGAGTCGAAACCAGGATTGCACCAGAAGAAAGTTGTATTGTGTGTTGGGTGGAGTGCTCGCTGCATCGTACACCTTAAACTGCTATCAGTTGGTAAGAGCATCAATGCAACTGTGCTCTGTCAGCAGTTGAGTCGTGTCCAAGGAAACTCAAGGATGTGGAGCCAGTAGTTCTAAACCACTAAGGGGTCCTATTGTTACAGGATAACACTACTCCCCACGTGGTAAGGATGACCCTTGACACCATTCCACTGCTGAATGGGTAATACTGTTCATCGGTTACGCTCCCCGGATATTGCAACGTACGATCATCACTTGTTCCACCCTTTTGAAAGTATATTTGAGGATGCCACTTCAAATTCTTAGTAGAGATACAAAATTCAGTTGATACCTTCTTCGCTTCACGCTCCACGAAATTCTACCGCGATGGAATCCATGGTCTCCCTGAACGTTGGCAGAGGATCGTCGATTCTGATGGGGAGTAACTTTAATCTTCCGGTTACTCAGCCAGAGCTTTACATCGATGTTCGAAAGAGATGGGAGGAAAAGCGATATAGCCTTCGTGGTAACCTTTATAGATAGGCTGTGTGAACAAGGGCTTAAATTGAAATAATTATACACAAAAGTATAATGTTTGGTCCGGTTCAGTAGTTCTTGATGAAACGTAGTAAAAACTACTTGGAACAAGATTTATGGAGAAAAAGCAGTAATAATAATAATAATAATAATAATAATAATAATAATAATAATAATAATAATAATAATAATAATAATAATCTAACGTTTCCGAACGAAACCAAAACTTTCGGACTTTCCAGGCCTAAAAAAACACTAACTCAAGATATGTATAATTTTTGTTTTACACATTGTAGACTCAAAAACGAAGGACCCCTCCTACTTAAAACTGTACTTGATGTTGAATTAATGAAAAATCACACAGGGACTATACTTCTTATATCAAAAGGAGAGGTGTGTATCTCACCATCCGCAGTCCTTGTGGCGAAGCTTTCACAAGATCCAAAGGATGTTTGAGAAAAGAAATCGACACGCGAGACGCTAGCGAACTCTTGACACAATCTTCCGAGTTACACAGTATTGACACACCAAGAACATGATAATAAACAATTAAAGGGAAGAGGAAGACCGATTTACGAAATGTTATACCATATTCTTATGAAGGCAGTTTTACCGTGATATCAAATTACTAATTCATTCAAGAACTTGAATATATAAAATTTTCTTCGAGACTTCTGAAATGAATGACTTTTTCTGCTCGATGAAATGTGTGGGACTTCGTTACTACTCAAAGCATACAGTCATCTTGTATGAAAGGATTATTTTTTTAGCCTACTTTTTGGTTGCTTTGTGTTGATCAGTGTTACTAATATGGTAGCGAACACAGGACTGACTATGCCGTAAATATTTTCCACTTAATCGTCCAACAGAAGATCTCAAAAGAACTTAAAATCGATCCTTTATTTGTAACATCGATCTTGATTCCCGCTCTCATGCCCAAAGTATGGCTGTTTCGGAGGTTAAAATATTATGGGTTTCATAGAAAGTTTAACAGGAACCTAGAGAATCCTAACACTGTATGTTAGTCCTAGTGAGCAGCAAGGAATCTTATTAAATTGATATTTAATAGCCTCGAGTGTTAAGACACAGGAGACTTTTTTTTAGATCGTAGACCTTCAAGAACACAAGTCTTTGGATTTAACAGTTTCTATCAGGCTAACGATAAAAGAAAAGTGAGAGCGTTATGAGTGCTAAATAGATTTCTTCAGCATGAAGCACTCTCAGATAGAATTGTAGTTGCATTTAAGCGTTAAGTAAAGCGATTGCTTCATTATCATTAATAAATTACTACTTTTTTTGAGAACGTTGAGAAGTTTGAGAAATTCAATCATGCTTAAGCTTAATAAGAGTGCATAGGGTTTTATAAGATTTTAAGGTTCAATAAGATTAAAGATTAGTGTGAGACATACCTAGACTTATCAATATACCATGTTGATGAAGAGGGTCAAGGTTGAAAAGACGCCTCGAAATTTTTTAAGGACGCAAGGTTAACTTTCAGGCTAATCGAAAATTTATCGCTGTCTCTTTTACTTTCTTTGCTCAGCGAGATTAAGTTCTCGAACACTATTACCGAGGGAGGAAATTAATGGCTTCTGACCCAAGATGAGGGAGGTGAGCCTAGTTAGTTTAATAACTTACAGGTGAACTTAACAGGAATTCCCCAAACGTAACCAAGGTAGAAAAAAATTCTGTGAATTGAAAACTTTGTTGATGTCTCTGTTTTACTCCGCTTCTACAAAACCTGTATGACTTCTTTGTAATGCGAATCAATGTTTTACGCCGCTAGCTTTTCTAATTAATCGGCAGGACTTGTCTTACAAACCACGAGAAGCGGGACTGGTTTTACAAGGTATTCACGTACCTAATTAGATAGGGATCTAGTACTAGAGTTCGAGGACAATAAAATGCATGTGAATTCTTTACAAGCTTACGACCTAAAGTGTAATAAAACATTTACGGAAAATTGGTAAGCTTTGTGGGCTTCTGTCTAAAATCAGCTTGATACAGTCGCAAAGGAACAAGATGTTAATCACAAAGCATTGATTATCAAGCATTGAATATGAAGCTATAAACCTAGGGCAAAGCATTGATTACGAAGCATAAAACACAGGGCAATAAGGTGAAACCAACTGGGATCGATGTGTAGTAGAGTTTCCATTTTTACGACCCAGACTTGGATAAAACGAACATGGAGTGGTTGCTTGTACTGAATATTCAAACATTGGAGTTTATTAAGAGTGTTAACCTTTGATTCTTTGTAGGAGAGAAGAAACCTAAACGGTAGTTACACAATTTTAAGTGTCCTTGGAGATGGCTGGACTTTGGAGTAAATTGTCTGCTGTTAAAAATCTTCATAAATAAACAAACAAACAAAAACAAATGTTATAAACATATAATTGAATGATACTCTATTCCGCGAATGTTATATCTAAATGAAATGGTTTAATTAAAATGTGTCCTGCTACGGTTTCGTTTCCTGTTCGTTTACCAAAGCCGCTTGTGTTAAAGGATTCCAAAATATGTAAACATAAAAACAAACCACTTTCATGTTTTATACCTTGTCTTTATACGGACGTTAAAAGTTACATCAATATCTTTTTCATGTCCATTTTGATAGGTCTATAAAGCTGGGACGTTATTACAATAACATAAGCATTACTGATTGAATCAACAAATAAGAAATTGTAAATATCATATTGCTTTTCTACACCGGTTTTTCATCATCTATATTAGATTCTCTTCCGATCTGTCATTTGTATATGAATTCCTTTGGAACCATTAACAAAACCTAGAATACTTAATATCGGCTTGAATACTTAATATAATGGCTGATGTAATGTCATAACACATTTACTTTGTCCACCTTTCTTGCACTTATTTACTGTATGAAGATGAGTAGAATACATAGACTTGGTACTTGATGTTGAATTATTGAAGAATCACACAGGGACAATACTTATATGAAAAGGTGAGGTGCCTATCTCACCATTCCAAATTTTTGTGGTGAAGCTTTCACAAGATGAATAGCTATCCAAAGGATGTTTAAGAAAATGAAATCGACACGCGAGACGCTACTGAACACTTGACCAAATCTTCCAAGTTACACAGTATTGACACACCAAGAACATGAGTATATAGCATTAGAGGTGAAGAGAATGTCAGATTTACGAGATGTGATACCATATTCCAATGAAGACAATTTTTCCTAGATATCAGATTACTATTTCCATCTTACTTATGTACCAACTCGTATTTTATATGTGCGCGTATCGGAAGAAAGAAACGTTGTGAAAAGAAACTTGTCATATTGTGTAGACAATTGCATGAACGTTAATTTTCTTGTTTTCATTTACACAATTTTTGTTGTCCCTTAAATCATCATATAGCTCCCATGTGTTATCAGACGGTGGCAGTATGCTACATAGTGACCCACAGCAACTGCACCTCCAATGAACACTACAGCTCCTCGTAAATAAAACACCTGACCCTCCAATGGTAATGACTTCGGAATACGGTTAAGTCTAGTGCTATATTGTAGCTTCTTCACAAGATCTGAACCATCGACAAGGCCAATAAGTACATGATAGCCAGCAAGAGAAGCCTTAGAACATTTAGTGCCGTTGCAAAATCCTGATGTAATACGTAGGCTACATTTAGAATATCCCGCGCTTATGTGCTCCACGATCAGGTTTTCTAGACACGTAAGGTTGCCAAGTCCCGAAGGAACCTGAATTGTTATTGTAATCCACTCTGTGGATTTGTATGGTCGCGGACAGCACGCATTGTCACATTGAGCAACTAAAGTCGCAGAAGTATATCCCCGAAACAGAAGTGGAAGAAGTTCCGCGATGGAGGTTATATAATTTATTTCATAAATACTCCCTGGAAGTTGAATGACTTCTTTGGCGTTAGATGATAGAAATTCAGCCCTATTTCTGTAAGTTCTCTGCGTTATTCCTTTGACCAAATCCAAACAAAATGTTCCTAGAAAGAAACCACTCCCACATTCCGTAACAAAATCTTTCTACAATTCACTATCGCATATGCAGACTGCAAGCAATTGTGAAATTGAATCGAAAGCGCAAGTATTTGTCACTTTAACTCTTTGTTTACCATGCTGAAAAAGTCTTTCTGGTTCGATATTCGACGCTGATTGTTTTCGTAAAGTAGAATCTAATAGAGTTCGTGGTATTTCTACCAAATGAGAATGAAGACCACTTCGTAGCCGATTTTTTAACACTCCAATAAAAATTACTCTTCGGCCATCGTTGAAATCGATTAGTTTTATATCAGGGTTAGGCACTAGATAGGAAGGCTGCTTTCTTTTCTTGGTATCTTTGTTGAGATCACGCCACTGCTCTTCTGCTTGATTATCTCTTATTTCTCCTCTTTCTTCCACTGATTTTGAGGCGCATACTATACACATAGACATTCCTGATTTGTCTTCGCACAAGCAAGCTGCTTCCAATGAAATTTTGCATACTGCGCAAATTACTCTGCTTCTACTTGGTTTACCTGCGCTATGGTCAAAAAACGATGTTTTCTGTTCATTTCGCTTCTTTGAAGTTGTACGATTATTCTCAACGATAGGATTAGAATTAGTTACGTTTGTTTCAAACTTTTGATTGTTGCCTTCAATTTGCTTTTCTCTCGAAGAATCAGAATCAAAAGCATCTGTATCTCCGTTAGATGTTTCCAAACATTTGTGAGATGTTTCCAAATGTGCAGAATTCTCGACTTCAGCGTTTGCATTTGAAACAATAGTGTTTGTTGTTATGGTCCCAAAATGCATGTCAGAAGACTGCATTTCTGCTGTCGCTAACTTCATAGATCCTGACAAGGTAGCTAAGTGATGAAAAATAAAGTCGTGCCGGATGCGGAATGTGTTGAAAAATTCTGTTTTATGTCATTAAACGAGCTCTCCACGTTTGCGCTACCACCACTTTTACCACCATATCCATAGTGAGGTACCATCACAGCAGTCCAAAATGGTATAAGGGAAGCAAACCGTACAATATCGTCAACTATTGGTTCAAGAAACAGCTTATTTCCTCTCGTCCCTTCTTCTGTATCAATTTTATTCTTCACTTTACCAACAAGTATCTTCATCCAAGCTGTAAAGGGATTGTCTTTCGACGCTGAATCCTGGAGTGCTTCATGAAGAAGATTATCTTCTACAACTTCCTGTTCTTGTTCTTCTTCTGATACACCGACTGCTATTCGATGTTGGGGACGTCGTTTTCTGAGAGTGCAACAAAAGAATTTTTAAATCGTCCATGGACGTGCTCTGAATACACAGCGCTAGTGCCCTAACATAAAATATTTTAGTCCTCTTTAGCACTCCCTTCATACTTTTCCATCCAACTATCACTTTCATTAGATGAGCGACATCCATTTAATATTATTTTTGAACATTCATCCTCATAACTGCACAAAGATGTAAAACCAGTAAAAGACTGTACACAGGCACCCATGAGGGCTTGGCTCATATCCACAACACATTGTTGAGGTATTAATGCTCCGTCACGTATCCAGTTTGATAACCAGTTCCTGATAGTTTCTGTATCATGGACATCAGTAATCATGCTGTTGATTATGTAGATCTTTTTTGTCTCAAGATCACGAAAGGAGATATTATATATAAATGGGTGACGACCCCATTCCCCAAAACGAAGTGCTGGCCTAACTAAGTTCCCACTTGCACCAACGCTTACTCTGAGAAGCTCGAATTACGTAGTACGTAATTGCGATATACTACAATTTGAGTTGGAGAGTAATATCGAACTTGCAGTGGGTTGTACGACACATTAGGTATTATTCCTTTGTAAGGAGCAAGTTGCATTCCTTTAGCCACAGACAGAATTGGGTCTTCATGAAGAGGCCGTTTTTTCAGAAAACGATGTTTTGCAGAACGAAGGACTTCCAAAGACTGTAAATGACTAGGTTCTGGGACTCCTACGTCCATAAGACGGTCAGCTTCTAAGCTCTGAACGCAAGATGCTGACATGTTTTGCTGTACCATTTTATTAACTAGCTTCCGAGACGCATTGCCATATAATTTTCTTTTCATGTTTTTTGGGTGATTTTTCTTGTATCTTCCTTGTAATATACAATGAACCAGAACGTTACTTTGAGGCTTGGGTTCTTCCTGAATTGAACCAATAAATGTCGAATGACAGAAAGAACAAACACCTTTCAATTTAACGTAACATGTTGCATCTGATTTACTAATTTTTCCTACTATATAGACCATCGCACACGGAACTTTGGTATGCATCCATAAATGTTCGTGGATTACATTAGCCCACACACGCCTTTTCAGTACTCTATATTATCGGTCGCGATATATTACATCCTCGGGAGATATTTCAGACCACTCCTGCGCACTTGTAGTAATAGTAAATTTCCTTTTGTAATTCGCTGAATTAACACTCAATCCATACTGACTTTGCTGGTGACAGTCGAACGAATCAGTGTCATAGTTCTCTTCTTCAGAAAGGGAATGGACATCACTGTCTGATGACGAAATCTCCGGCGTTCTCTTCTTGTACCCCAATTTGTCGAGAAGTCCATGACGATTGCCTGTAACGTAAGTATAAATGTTATTTGCTGTTGTGGTGTAATCATGATCAGTATTAAAGACATTGCAAATTTCCTGCGAAACAGGAGCTGTTTTACGAGCAAGTCCATTGCTTGTTAAAATTAGATCACGTTTGAGTTTTATAAGTGTTTTAACAGTCTCAATTGGAAATTTCACTTTTGGTGGCATGATGATACTTGAAAGATAGAAATGATAAGATATTTAACTTTGAGGTCATGAAAATTAATCCGTTTAAAATCATGAATATTAATTCGTTTTCTACTGTAATCCGTTCAGATTTTACACTAAAACTGAGGATCTAATAGAATTTACAGAAATGAGATACGATCAGTTGCGGATCAAAGATATGATCAAGGCAGAGGCTAAACCATAGTTTCCAGTTTTATCCTGTGTAAAGCAAGATGGAAGTCCATTTTATCCACTATATACTTCAGCGTCGTGGGGGCTATAACACCCTCGGATCCGCTTCTGGATACGATGTATATACGGAATTTGTAATCCTACATTTTTCTCGGCTCCTACAAACATGAAGGATCCTTCTTAAATATTGTGAGATTTTTAAACAAAGTTTTTCAAGTGAATGACTGCAATGGCAGTTAATGGTTCGAATACTTTCAGTTATCAACAGAGACGTAGCTAAGGGGGGCATGGGCGGTCACCGGCCTACCCAAACTTTGGCTTGGCCCCCCAAATGTTTTTTTTAAAAATTGTCACAAATTCTTTTTATCCTGCAATAAATAAATATAAAAAGTAACACGGCCTTCGTGTATAACGTGGCAGCCAAGTTACGCGAAGAAATGATAATTTTCCTGGACTGCTGTGAGCATGTTATACACGAAAGGAGTTTTGGGTGAAATAACCGATTTCGAGGCTCTGTAAGAACAATTCTATTAATGGTAAAAATATGAGATTTAGAATTTAAGATATCCGTGAGATGTGCTCAGACACCTAGATTCAGCCATATTCAAGAATTGGACCTCTAAAATATGCTATTTTCAGGCTCACTGATTCACTGACTCACTCATCAAATTGATTAGGTATTTCCCAATGAGATAAGAGACGCAAAACTGCATGAAGGTAACTTATAATCACTTGAGAATGGGAAAAGTCTGAACTGTGAGGAATGTGTTATGGGATATTTTTATGGGCGAAAAACTCTCCTTAGCCAAGCAAGAAATCAGTCCCTTCACTCACTCATCAAATTGATCAGTTGTTTATTTTAGATTGATTTCTTCTGCCCTAACGAAGAACTTAACATGATTCATGAGATATAGCTTCAAGAAATGGTTCGCGGTCTCAACGAATATCCTAGAGATTTCAACGCCTGGAAAGCCATACAGCGTCTGGGACATCGGGGCTCGGAGAGATACGATGCACTACTACGTGCCCTTCGTGTCTTTGAAGGTAATGACATTTTACTCTTGCAGCACTGTGTATGCAGTGCTGATAATAATAATAATAATAATAATAATAATAATAGTAATAATAATAATAATAATAATAATAATAATAATAATAATAATAATAATAATAATAATAATAATAATAATAATAATAATAATAATAAATATGAGATCAAGACGTCTTTCATATCACCGTGGGCAGGGAATACCATTTTTCAGGACCTGTATATCAAAGGGGAAATGGTATAGGCAACTTCTTTAAAGGGTTATTTCTTTTTGCTTTACCATTTCTTAAGCAAGGTGCAAACACTGTATGGCGTCAGGCATTACAAACGGGTATGCAGGTGATGTATTGTAAAATCGTCAATTTAAAGAATCTATTCGCGCACGAGTAAAAGAAGCTTGTGATACTTTAAAGACAAAAACCATTAATAAACTCGGACAGTTACTAACTGGTAGCGGTAAGAGACGATCACGCAAAAGGAAGGCTCCTGCACTGTAAAGTTTAAACCACCGAGAAATCGTAAACTTATAAACGATATCTTTTCATAATGTCACTCCTAAATTCAGATAGGTCTGAATGTGTACGAATGAATTTGATTTCTTTTCTATACCTATAACATAAACAGCTATTGATGCAACAACAAATGCTGAATATCGTCCTATTTCCAGGTTAACCTGGGAAGGACGTATTGAATTTGTTATTTCTGGAGAAACAGGGAATTGATTCATTCTGCATATCTATATTTTTATGTACGTTCTAAAATTACAAAAGCTGATTCTACAAATTTAACTGGTGAATACTGTTGCACCAGTAAATATTTTTTACATTCATTATTTAGTCAAATTGATATTTCGTTAAATGATAAATTAGTTTTCTATCAGGATCTTATCCTTATCGTGCATACATTGAAACATTATTAAATTATTCATATGATGGTTCTCAAACACATTTAGCATGTGGCATTGGCATAAAGATAGTGCAAAACATTTTAATAAATTGGATAATACAAATGCTGGTTTTGAAAAACGTGCTAATAAGGTGAAAAATAGTAAATCTTTTGAAATGTACGGACGTCTTCATACTGATATTTTAAGTTTAGAACGTATACTTCCCAATAAAATAGGTTTACGTGTAATATTACACCGCAGTAAAGATAACTTTTGCTTAATATCTCTTGAAGATACAAGTTATAAAGTTGCACTTGAGGAGGTAATTCTTCATGTACGAAGCGTTGATGTCGCTGCAGATCTAGCTATGGAATTACATACACAAATGGTTTCAGAAACGGCCTACTTACCTCTCACAAAAGTAGAAACAAGATCTTATACTATTCCCGCACAAGTCAAGATAATCTCTTACAACCTTGATAATCTCTTCTTGGTAATGTTCCTAAAAGCCTGGTTATTGGTTTCATCTCCAACACAGCCTTCAATGGGAAACCACATCTTAATTCCAATGAGTTTCGAAATTTTAACGTTAACTAACTGCAATTAAACGAAGAGTCAAAATCATTCCTCCCAAACCCTCTCACCTGATTTTAATAATGATTTGTAGTTTCTAAGTTACTATACTGTGATATTAGGTACTGGTATATATTATCGAAATTATTCACACACTGTTACTCTTGATGAATATAATGGATATGCTCTGTATGCTTTCATTCTGTCTCCAACAGGAACGTTAGACGGTAATAAATGGGATGTAGTTTGTGATTCCCCTGTAAATTTAAAGGTATAATTTTCAGAAGCTTTAACTGAACCTGTCACATTATTGCGTATGCACAACTTGATTCTTGAGCACAAGTAGAAAAAGATTTACATATTTACACTGATACAACCTTTTATTTTTTACAGTTGAGTATAATGAGGGTTCTTGTGCACTTCTGTGCTTTGCACGGTAACTATGATAAATTTATTGTAAAGGAGTTAGTCATTGTAGATCCTGACGTTCCGTTTTTTCAAAATTGATATTTAAACCACATCATCTAATAAATAAGTTGCCTTAGCCAATCACAAGTACAAACAAGTATCTAAGGGAAAATGTATATGACATTACCTGGCACGAATGCGATGTAGAATCTCATCTTAAGGAGATACTTCAATGATATTTTTCAAATATTGCAAGTATTTACACATATGGAAAACTGAAATGTGTTTTCTTCAAGAAATTCTTGAAACAAATGTTACAGATTTAGAAGAAATAGACTGTCCAAAGTGTACTGCATTAAGTTTTCACGTTCACAAGTGTGCACATAATAAACATAGTTTCGGACAATCAGTTATGGTTAATATATTGTAATAACGTCACCACCTTATAGACCTAAGAAAAATGGACATGAAGACTATCTTCATGTAAATTCTAATGAAGTATAAAGACAAGGAATATAACATGGTGGGTGTTTATTTTTCTGTTTACATATTTTGGAATTCTTTACCACGAGCGGCATTGATACCCGATGAAAAAACAATACTGTACTAGAATACATTTAATTAGATGCGTTAAACCTATTCATTTAGATATATCATTCCCGTACTACTATATTATTCAATATTACGTTTATAACAATTATTTATTTTTGATTGTTCTTCCTTTTAGATGTTAAACAACAGCCATCTGCAAGGACACTTAAAATTGTGTAACTGCTGTTTAGTTTTCAATTCTCCTACAAAGAATCAAAGTTTAATATTCTTAATAAAGAGCAATGTTTGGATATTCCGCAGATGCAAACATTCCTTGTACATTTTAATCCAAGACGGGGTCGTAAGAATGAAAGCTCTACTACACGTCGATCCCACTTGGTTTCAACTTATTGCCCTAATTTTTATACGATATAAGAATAATCTGCTCAGCGCCTTGTTCCTTTGCGGCTGTACCAAGCTGCTTTACAGACACAAGCCAACGAAGCTTACCAAATTTCTATAACAGTTAGGTTGTTTCTATAACAACTTAAGCTAGTTAGGTTGTTAAGGATTCACATCCACGTTATTGACTTGAAACTCTTGTAGGTGAACCTTATTTAATTACGTATGTGATTACCTTGTAGAATCGGTGAGGCTAGTCCTGCCGATAATTACTACAGCTAGCGTATTAAAGCACTCTTTCGGGATACAAAGGAGTTATACGGGCCAGGTAGAACAGGGCCAGGTGTTCTATACCTGTATAGAACAGAGACATCAACCAAATTATCAATTGACAGATTTTTTTTTTTTTTTTTTTTTTTTTTTTTTTTTTTTTTTTTTTTGTAGTTAGGTAACTTTGGGAGATTACCAGTTTACACCTGAAAGATATAAAACTTCCTAGGCTCACTTCCAACATCTTGGACTAGAAGCAATGATTTCTCTTCTTGTGAATAGTATTCGAGAACTTACTCTGGCTGCCCAAAAAGTACAAAAGACTGCGATTAAATTTCGACTAGCCTGAAAGTTAAACTTGCGTCTATAATAATTTTCGAGGCCTCTTTTGTAACTTCACTCACTCCTTCAAGATACTATATTAATAACGCTACGTATCTCTCTACTGATCTTTAGGCTATACAACCTTAAAATCTCTCTGGCTCGCACGGTTTATCTTGCACTACAGACTGGCATAATCGCACACTCTGTTTAAGCTTCCCTCTAGTGGTATATACTCATGTTCTTGGTGTGTCAATGCTGTCTTACTCGTAAGAATTAACCGTCTTCACTCGCGCCTCGCGTCTCGATATGCTTTTTTCAAACAACCTTTGGATTGCTATTCATCTTGTGAAAGCTTCGCTACAACGATTGTAGAATTGTGAGATACAACACCTCCTTTTGATATATGCAGTGTAGTTCTTCAGTGTACAAGTAACAATACAACCAAGTACCAATACTATATATTCTACTCCTCTGAATACAGTATATAAGTGCATTAAAAATTGACAAATCACGTGTTATAAGATTAGATCAACCATTATACTAGAAAGGTGTTCAAATCTCTATTTGCTCCTGAGATTAAGGTCATTGTCTTAATTTTGAGATTCCTAGATATCGTCTTTTTTATGCAGCTTCATTTTTTGTAAATGTTGCATATAGAAATCCACAAATTGTTGAAGAAGATCATTGGTCGTAGATTTTGTCATCTCCTCAGCGGGTTGTAACTCTCTTCATAAATACACGTAAAGGTCGCCGAGCAAAGTCTAGAAACGAGTTCCCAATGATCTTAAGTAGTAATGGCCATTCAGCTTATTCACTAACAGGATACGCCAAAGTTCTTCTATACCATTTCCCGACATAATGTTTCCAATCGTGCCTAGAAATTAAGTGGAAACCTCCTAACGGTGGTTCAACTTTGGAGAGTTTAGAAATTCTCTTAGCTGCAGGTACGATTTGAACACCTTTAAAGTATAATGGCAGGTCTAATGTAATAACAAATATGTTTTATTCACTTTTCTTGTACTTATTTTCTGTATACAAAAGCGTAGAATAGAGTATTGGTACTTGATGTAGAATTTTTTAAGAATTACAGACGGACTTCTCTGCTTATATCATAAGTAGAGTTGTGTATCTCAGAAGTCGTCAATCGATATGGCGAACCATTTACAAAATGAATAGCTATCCAAATTTTGTTTGAGAAGAGGTAATCGACACGCGAGAAGCGAGTGAACACTTAATTAATTCTTACGAGTAAGACAGCCTTAACACACCAAGAACATGAGTATATACCATCAAAAGGGAAAGAATTTCATAATTACCAAAGTTGATATGATATTTTTTTTAAGACAGTGCTACCGTGATATCAGACTACTTATTCATTAAGGAACTTAGATATAGAGAATTTCATCAAGAGACTTCTGAAATGAATGACTTTTCTGTTCTAAGAAATGTACGGCTCTTAGTTACTAATCAAAGCATAGAGTGAGCTCTTATGAAAAGATTATTTGATTAGCCCACAGTTTGGTTGATTTGTGATGACCGGTTTTCGAAAGCTGGTAGCGAACACAGGACTACTTTACCGAAAATATTTTCCATTTAACAGTCTAAGGGAAGATTTCGAAAGATCTTAAAACCGGTTCTATATTTGTCTCATTCATTAGATCACCGGTCTCATGCCCAAAGTAAGGCTGTTTCGGAGGTAAGATTATAATGGGTACCATACAAAGGTTTACAAGATACAGTCGGGAAAATATTAATGATTGGATGGAACGAAGTGAGTCCTACTCACCTCTGTATGTACCTAGTGAACAGCAAGCACAATAATTAAATGCATATTTGATAGCCGAGTGTGTTAACACACGTGAAACTTTGTTTAAATAATATATTTGTAAGTACACGACTTTTTGGATTAAATAGCTTTTATCAGGGTAACAATCAAGAAAAAGGTTAGATCGTTATGTGTGCTAAGTAGATTTCTTCCGCAAGAAGGACTCTCAAATAGCATTGTAGTTTCATAAAAACGGGAAGTATAGCTATTGCTTGATTATCATTGATCAATTAATACTAATGCTTTTTACATTTGGTATCAGAACCTTTTTCAACCCCAAGGGCGTACCTAAAAGAAACAGCTGTATGTTCCCAAGACCATACATGTGTGATACCATCGTCTTATTAAAGAGAGAATTAAGTCCACGGTTTTTTAATTGGCACGTTTCTCTATAAGGTGAGTTAAGTACCTCTAAAAGGCCTGCTGCTTCTTTTTTAAGACCTAGCTAAAGAACACAACGTCCTGCGGCCTCCGATTCGGTGTTGAATTCCTTTACTAGCTGTAAGCCAATATGAA
The DNA here is from genome assembly GCF_964235325.1 of Thermobia domestica. NCBI lineage: Eukaryota > Metazoa > Arthropoda > Insecta > Zygentoma > Lepismatidae > Thermobia > Thermobia domestica. The sequence continues at coordinate 84,938,693 of NC_137465.1, read as the reverse complement.
TTAAGGAATACTTGCCGATGTCCACAGCTGACTTCTAAATTTCACAGCATTTTAAGAAGGAACTTATAAGCATTACCGGATATCTCGAAAGAGAACACTCTCATTATTGGCACTCCTTTTGCACCCTATAGCACTAATTAGAAATAGAATCTCCTCGTCCAAACTCAAAATTATTTCTCTAATCACCGCATCACTTAGAGATCGCTTCCATCATTGATTAGTATCCCTTTTGAGATAACGTAAATACTATTACATTAAACTCAATTGAACTTACTGCTAATGTTCTCATTTTGAGGTTAACTCTGACGTTGCTGATGCACATTACAAAAAGCTTCTCCAGCTCAGGGATGCCTGGTCTATTGTTAGTAACCCATCAATTTGTCTATCATTTTAACGTGCTTTCTCATTACTAGTTTTACGAAAACATTACCTTATTAGCTCAACCTGATATACACTCTTTCTCAGTTAAAGACTTCTTGTGCCACTCGTCACTGGGTTTAAACTACAATATTTCGAATTTGAGAGTCCTAAGGACAATATGGGCTGAACTTCCTTTTTTAATTGTCCAACCGATCTCGTCGGTTGTACTGCTTGCAAAGTGATTCGACTCGTTCTAATGCAAGAATCATGGCGGATCTCGACATTTACTGTTTTTATCTTTTTATTAAAATGCATCCTGATATTTAAAATTAGTAATACCATCATTTCTGCAGAAAGCCAGTGCTGGCAGCCTTGTTGATAAATCTTAAGTCTTTTGCCATATGAATGTAATGTTTCAATAGATTTTAGTATAATACAGCGTGTGAGTTGCGATTGAGTAATCCTAATCTCACAACGCTACATATCAAAGAACACTATGTCTGGTTGGTTGTAGTGCATGCTAACTACTTGCATTCGTTTTGAAAAGAGAAGAACAATTATCTCAAAATCTGCTCTTAGTAAAATGTTATTTCAATGTTGTGATACAATGTAATACAATGTATACAATGTAATACAATACAATGTTCTCTGGAAACAGACAGAAGTATAGATCAAAGCACATAACTGTATGTTTCGACTTTCTTCTTGCCAGTGTTAACAGCTCTTAGGTGGTGTGCAGGCAATGTACTCTTGCCAATTTGCCATAATATTCCGCTATATGCAACGAACACTTATGCAGAATTCTACAGACGACTTGCTGCTTCATTTTTCTACAGGAATTTACTTGGTGAACTAGGATGGCTTTGAATATGTTCGCAATCATACCAGGCCAAATAACACCCTGGTTAAGTGTTAGAGAAGTGTCTGGTTCAGTGACACTCGTAAGCCTCAACTGCTGGCGATTAATGGGGTTCATATTGTGGAGTTCCTTTCTGCTCTTGAGAAAATACCTTTGAGTTGGTGCACAGGACACGGAAGCTCTATTCACGTCAGCGAGATGTGTTAGTGTTGAATTTAATAAATAAGATTACAGAAATTCTTCTGGATAATAATTCGGTCTTAGTTACGTAGGGTGTCTGAAAAGATACTACAGATTGTCAATTAGTTTGCTCCTGAGCGGAAGATTACTAGAAATTTTCTCACCTCTTAGAAGACGTTGAGAAGATTCGTAAATTCAAATTTTCCAATAAACTTCATAAGAGTGTTCGATAAGGCAGTCTGTAGTGCAAGATGAACCTTGCGAGCCAACAATTAATTAAAATTCTATTTACTAAATATTAGTTTGAGAGATACGAAGCGTTATCAATATAGCATCTTCATGAAGTGAGTAAAGGTTGCAAAAGATTCCTCAAAATTTTTTAAAGACGCAAGTTTAACTTTCAGGCTAATCGATAGTTTATCGCAGTTTCTTTTACTTTCTTTAGGCATCAAGACGAGTAAGTTCTCGAACAATATACCCAAGGGGGAAAATTCAGGTTTCTGGGCCAACATGAGCGCAGTGAGCCTAAGTTCTTATGTTTCCGGTGTACTTAACTGAAAATCTCACAATGTAAACAAGGTACAAAAAAAATTCTGTCAATTATTAGTTTTGTTGATGTCTCTGTTCTACACCTGATCTACCAGATCGGGTAACTTCTTTGTATCGCGAATCAGTACTTTACTACGCTAGCTTTAGTATTCATCGGCAGGACCACTCACACAGGCCAAGAGAAGCTGGCCTGGTTATACAATGTATCAGGTACCTATACTACATAAGGATCACCTACTAGAGTTTCAGGCGAATATCCTTACAAGCTTACGACCATAAGTATAATGTAACTTCTCTGGAAAATTGTAAAGCTTGCTATTGAACCCATTCGTTTTACTCTAAGCTCCGTAACGGGCTTACTTAATAGGGGATCTTACGGCAATTATACTGCACTTTGTGTTAATAAGGTGCCACTCGGATATATAGTTTCCCTGATCCAACTAAGCAGGAATCGAAGTGGCCCACTCTGACAGGTCGAGAGAATCCAATATGTCGGCTATAATAACTGCCGCCTCTACGAATTCATTTTACACTATATATCTCCTTAACTAATACTCGAATCTTCACGATTCAAAAACTAAACGACGTAGTATTACATTTTATTCTAACCTCCGAAACGGCCTTACTTTGGGCCTGAGACCGGTGATTTAATCGATGAGAGAAATAAAGAATCAATTTTAAGTTCGTTTGAGATACACGAATAGGTGGAAATATTTACGGTATAGTCAGTCATGTTATCGCTACCAACTTAGTAATTCTGTTCATCGCAAAACAACCAAACTGTAAGCTATTCAAACAATCTTTTCATTTAAGCTCACTGTATCCTTTGATTAGTAACTAAGTGCCACACATTTCATAGAGCAGATAAAGTAATTCATTTCAGAAGTCTCTTGATGAAAATTCTGCATATCCAACTTTTCTAATTAAAAAAAGTAATCTGATATTAGGCAAGCATTGTCTTGATAAGAATATCGAAATAATTAATCGTCTTCACTCGCGTCTCGATTTGCTTTTCACAAACAAACTTTGGATAGCTATTCATATTGTGCAAACTTCGCCAAAACCATTGTGGATTATGAGATAGACAAGTAGCAAAACGTAGCCTTATATGGACAGCAGTAATGGAATATATTACAACTGGGAAATCTGTAGCTCTTGAATTGCCTAATTCAGATCTTTTAAGAATTTTGCTAGAAGACTTCTTGAGCAGTTGCTGATTCTCTTATGGCCACACACAAGCAGAACTGAACGGTAATGCTATGAAATCATTAAATTAAATGAAACTCTAGCGTCATTAAAAGACTGCTTTCACTTTTTTCAAAATGGAACAGGCTGAGACACGACCTTAGCTATTCTCAGGAGAAACAGTTGGCAGCCTACTAGATTCTTCAAAAAGAAAATGAATAGTGCAAGTAGAGACTTCAACCAACCATATCTCAATCCTGACACAATGGTCAACATTAGACAATATCTTATTCGCATTTATGGAGAAGGAAACATGTCCTTATTGGTATAACCCATATGAGTTATAACAAAAAAGTAGTAACGAAACTTTAATATGGCAACTTTTCTCTCTACTAACATTGCTGCTGTGGAGCAACCAACTCGGAAGTACCTCAAAGTCCAGGAGCGATATGGTCTAAGCATGAACCCATTCGAATGAGCTTGATGTGTTAAAGAGGATATGCGAATTCCTGAACTCACAGCTACCATCAGCTCCAGCCGGATAAGCTTACTTACCTTTAGAAAAAAGTGACTGCAAGATAGGATTGTGAACAGGCCACATGTTAAAGAGCCGATCTGAAATATTCAAGGTTTTTGCATTCTGCGAAAGGAGTTCATGTACAAATGGCAGATCGCCAGACAATCTGATATAGATGATGAGGAACAACAGCTGTAGAAAACCAATCTGTCATTGACAACGACTTGTTGATCCAATCAATTATGATTATTATTATGTAATAACGTCGAGACCTTATAGAAAAAAAAATGGACAGGAATACGATTTTGATGTAACTTTAAATGAAGTTACAAAGATAAGGTATAAAACATAAAGGTGGTTTATTATATTCTTTAGATATTTTGGAATCCTTTAACACCCGAAGAGAAAACGAAACCGTTGCAAGACAAATTTCATTTAAAGAGATAAACTAATTCATTTGGATATCACATTCGAGTACTACAGTATAATTCAATTGTACGTTGATAACATGTTTTTATTGACTCCAAAAATTCTGCCATCTGCAAGGACACTTAAAATTGTGTAACTACCGTTTACTTTTCGACTCTCCTACAAAGATTCAAAGTTTATTACTCTTTATAAAAATAATTTTTGGATATTCCGTAGATGCAAACACTTCATGTACATTTTATCCAAGACGGTGTCGTAATAATGAAAGCTCTAATAGACGTCGATTTCAGTTGGTTTCAATTTATTGCCCTAGGTATAAGCGACATAAGGATAATCAATGCTTTGTGTTTAACACCTTGTTCCTTTGCGGCTGTACCAAGCTGCTTTTGTGACTGAACAAACTTAACAATTTTGCTTATCAGTTAAATTACGCTTAGGATCGTAACCTTGTAAGGGATTCACATTCAGGTTATTGGCTTTAAACTCTAGTAGGTGATCCTTAGGTAATTGGGTAATTTGGCACCTTGTACAACCAGGCCCGCTTCCCTTGGTTTTTGAGACAAGTCCTGCCGATGAATTACTAAAGCTAGCGTATTAAAGCACTGATTCGCCATACAAAGAAGATACACAATCCTAGTAGATCAGGTTTAGAAAAGAGACATCAACAAAATTATCAATTGAAATATTTTTTGTACTTAGGTTTTTTTGGGAGATTTTTAGTAAGTACACCTGAAAGTTTTAAAACTTCCTAGGCTCACTTCCCACATCTTGGCCCACAAGCCATGAATTTCCCTCTTGGGAATAGTGTTCGAGAACTTAGTCTCGCTGCCCGAAGAAAGTGAAAGAGACTGCGATTAACTTTCGACTAGCCTGAGAGTTAAACTTGAGTCTATAAAAATTTACGAGGCATCTTTTATAACCTGACTCACTTCATCTAGATGTTATTTTGATAACGCTACGTATCTCTCACTATTATCTTTAGGCTATAGAAACTTAAAATCTCTTTGGCTCGCACGGTTCATCTTGCACTACAGACTGACATAATCGAACACTCTTATAAAGCTCATTCCAGGATCAAGATTTCTCAATCATCTAAACGTTTTTTCACCTTTTAAAAAAACTTATGGTAACCTTCAGTAGCGGCCTAGTACACCAACTGTTTTAGCCTTTTGAAGAGCAGAATGCTCAGCAAAATGAATTCCTGTAATCTTATTTTTTAAATTCCAAATTAGCTCATTTTGCTAACGCTGCTAAGCACTTTGTTTCTTTGTGATTGTAGCAATCTGCATTTCTGACTGTGAAATTTAGAAGTGAGCAGTGGACATCGGCATGTATTCCTTAATTCTTATTGGCTTCCAGCTAGTAAAGGAATTCAACACTGAATCGAAGGCCGCAGAGACTTGTATCGTGTAACTGGGTATTAAAAAAGAAGCAGTAGTATTTTAGAGGTACTTATCTCACATTATACATTGGCGTACCATTTAAAAAACCGTGGATTTATTTTTCCCTTTAATAGGACAAGGTTATCACAGACGTATAGCTTTGGGAACGTAAAGCGGTTTGTTTTAGGTGGGCCCTTTGGATGCAAAATGATTGTGAACGAAATGTAAAAAACAAAATTATTTATTTATCATGATAATGAAGCAACTACTATACTACTATACCTTTTTCTTGATTGTTAGCCTGATACAAACTGATAGATCCAAAGAGTGGTGTTCTTACGGATATATTCTGTGTGTTCACACTCGATGCTATATATGTGCCTTTAATTATGGTCATTGCTGCTCACTAGGTCCAACATCCAAAATGTGCAGGATTCTCTAGGTTCCGGTCAATCATTAATAACTTTGTAAAACTTTCCATGTAACCCATTATATTCTTACCTCCAAAACAGCCTTACATTGGACCTGAGACTAGTGATATAATCAATGGGAGAAATAAAGAAGTTACAATCGATTTAAAGTTCCTTTGAGATCATCTCTTAGGCAGATATGTGAAAAATATTTATGGTATAGTCAGTCCTGTGTTCGCTTGTAACTTAGTAACACAGGTCATCACGTGCAACCAAACTGTGGGCTAATGTAGCAATCTCTTCATATAAGCTCACTGTAAGCTTTGAATAGTAACAAAGTGCCACATAATTTATAGAGCAGTAAAAGTCATTCATTTCAGAAGTCTCTTGATGAAAAATCTCCATATCCAAGTTGTTGAAAGAAAAAGTTATCAGATATCACGGTAGGATTGTCTTCATAATAATATCGTATCACATTACGTAATTCTGATATCTTCTTCCCCTCTAAAGCTATATACTCATGTTCTTGGTGTGTTAATATTGTCTTACTCGGAAGATTTAATCAAATCTTCGCTCGCGTCTCTCGTGTCGATTTCCTTTTCTGAAACAACCATTTGGATAGGTATTCATCTTGCGAAAGCTTCGACACAATGACTGTGGAATGGTGAGATACACACTTTTCCTTTTGATATAAAAAGCGCAGGCCCTTTATAAATTCTTCAATAATTAACATCAATTATCTTTACAATATATCCTACTCTTCTGCATACAGTAGATAAGTTCAAGAAAATAGGACAAACTACATGTGTTATGACATTACATCAGCCATTATACTTTAAAGGTGTACAAATAGTACTGTTGCTGAGGAAATTTCTGAACTCTCCAAAGTTGTACCGCCCTTAATAGGTTTCGACTTAAGTAAATTCTAGGCACGATTACATTATGTCATTGAATATTGGAAATAGTATAGAAGAAATTTGGGGTGTCCTGTACATTAAAAATACATTAGTGAAAATGCTGAATGGCCATTACTACAAAAGATACTTGAGAAATCACTTGTAGACTATGTTCGGCGACCTTTATATATTGCTAAGAAGACTTTTTCAACCCTCTGAGGAGATTACAAAATCTAGGATCTGCGGTCTTATAAAACAATATCTGGATAAGGAAATCATTATGCAACATTTACAAGAAAATGCATGAAAAAAATAAAGATATTGAGTAAATCTCAAAATAAAGACGATAACCTTTATCAAACCGGTAAACTTTGGTTTCAGTATGTAAAGATACTGGTATTGGTATTCATCAAAATGGACTAGATTGAACTGGGAACTAGAAACTTCATTTGTAAGCAAAAAAATTAATGCTTCCGTTTTTCAGGCAGCTGTTCATCTTTTCTATGCAAAATTTGCCCATCACAATACTCAGCAGATTGAATCCAAGATAAGGGAAGTGAGCCGAGTTAGTTTTGTATCTTTCAGGTGTACTTAACTGCAAATCGCCCTATGTAACCTAGGTAGAAATAATATTCTGTGAATTGATAACTCTGTTGATGTTTCTGTTCTACACCTGTTTTACAAAGCCTATATAACTTCTTTGAACCGCGAATCAGCTTTTTACACCGCTAGCTTTTGTAATTTATCGGTATGACGTCTTACAAACCACAAGAAAGTTTTACAAGGTATTCACGTACTTAATTATTTAGGAATTTAGTAGAGTTTTAGGTCAATAAAATGAATGTGAATTCTTCACAAGCTTACACCATAAGTGTAATAAAACTGTTACGGAAAATTGGTAAGCTTTGTGGGCTTCTGTGTGAAAATAAGCTTTGTACAGTCGCAAAGGAACAAAGTGCTAAGCACAAAGCATTGATTCTTTATGAAGCATAAAACCTAGGGCAATAAGGTGAAACCAACTGGGATCGATGTTTAGTATTTTCATTTTTAATACCCAGACTTGGATAAAACGAACATGGAGTGGTAGCTTCTACGAAATATTCAAACATTGTGGTTTATTAAGAGTGCTAAACTTTGATTCTTTGTAGGAGAGAAGAAACCTAAACGGTAGTTACATAATTTTAGTGTCCTTTCGGATGGCAGGACCTTGGAGTCCCTTATCTTCTGTTGAACATCTCAACAGATAAACAATAAAAAAAGAAACATATAATTGAATGATACTGTAGTACGCGAATGTGATATCTAAATGAATTGGTTTAGCTCGTTAAATTAAAATGTGTCCTGCTACGGTTTCGTTTTCTCTTCGGGTACCAAAGCCGCTCGTGTTAAAGGATTCCAAAACATGTAAACATAAAAACAAACAACTTTCATGTTTTATACCTTGTCTTTAACGTTCATTTAAAGTTTCATCAATATCGTCCTCATGTCCATTTTCTTAGGTCTATAAAGCGGGAACGTTATTACAATATTATTACCATAACTGATTGAATGAACAATTAAGTCGTTGTCAATAATATATTTATTTTCTACACCTGTATTTCGTCATCATCTATATGATATTGTCTTCAGATCTGCCATTTGTAAATGAATTCCTTTGGTACAATTAACCAAACCTTGAATACTTAATAGCGGCAGTTTTACACTTAGACGTGCTTCGTTCACACTCTTTTTATGCAGTCACTTTTTTTTCTACTTTTATTTAAGCTTATCCGGCTGCAGCTTATGGTAGCTGTGTAGGTCCTGGAATTCTCATACCCTAACCTCATTCGATTGGGTTCATGCTAAGACCATTTCGCTCGGACTTCGAGGTATTTGAATGCTGCACAGCTGCCTTGTTGTAGGGGGAAAACTGGCGTGATATCGCTTATACCAAAGAGGACAAGTTTTCTTCTCTATAAATGCAGAAAAGAAATGTCTAATGTTGACCATTTTGTCAGGATTGTGATTTGGTTGGTAGAAGACTTTTAGTTCCAAAATTCATTTTTTTCTTGAAGAATCATGAAGGCTACCAACTGTTTTTCCTGATTATAGTTACAGCCTTTTGCATCATGAAGAATGTGAACGCCGTCTTTTAATGATGCGAGAGTTTGTTTAAATTTAATGATTTCACAGCACTTCCTTTCAGTTCTGCATGTATGCGGCCTTAA